>NW_013669611.1:94012-95196 GCF_000517525.1 Limulus polyphemus
TACGAATGATTTCACATGCGATTCGGTAGGGAAGATCGAAGCATCACGATAGTCAGCAGTAGGATGAGTAGACTGGAACACTTGGAAAGCAGCTACAGGCATAATGTTGTTCTCGGCTTGCTGCACAATATCTACTAAGGTGACTCTAAACGGTTCCTGAATACCTCTACGTGTAATTTGGAGACTTCCATGCTTCCTGTGCTTGGCCATTAAACTCGTGATGCGCTGACGAATTTCAGTCACCTTATCACTTCAAATCAATTTTCGCAGCCCCAACACTAAAAGAGAGCGGGAAATGCATTCTTTTTAATCAATAAAAATGTCGAAATAATTTCAGTTAAAATTAAGAAAAACCGGATTTGGTAGTTTTTGTGTTTCAGCAAAATTGTCCACCACTGGCTCGCAAGGGGTCTGTTAATAAGTGATCGTTTCATCAAGTTCACCACGAAATCCATGTCCATATATGTCTTAAACTTCAAAAGAGTATTTTAGATACAAATCTTACACATCACGCACAGCCAGTCTTTAGTTGTCTGTTCACATTAATTGCTATAAGTTAGGCTAAGATTCTAATACACTTGATACAGTTTGAAAATAAGCCATTTGTCCCTTAAACTGTTTCACTAGAAAAGAAATGACAAAACGAGTTAATGGCCCGTCTCCTCAAAAACGTGCTCCGCACTTTGAAGTAGTGGGTGCGCTAAAAGAGTGACAGATAATAGTTCATGTTGAATTTTTGGGCTCCAAATTGTCCACGAATAGACAAAGAAGTTAGGTCTCTTGAAATTATCGCTTTATGTTTCTTAGAAATTAAACCATTTATTAACATCTTAAATAATTGGCTATTTTTTAAAAACTTCGTATCCTTATTAACTAGTTAATCTCTGGATATTTTGCTACATTCGACCTTACCCTATTGTTTATTACTGTTTATTGAGCTTTGGAGACATTTTAGAACGACGCTGAGACTGAGTAAACTCTTTAATAAAACGCCATTTTGTTTGTTTGAGAATCGTCTCGCAAAGCTACACGAAAGGCTATCTGAATATGGCCGTCTCTAATTTTGTACTGATAGACTAAGTGGAAGGCAGCTAAACAGCAACCACCGCCAAATTTTGAGCTACTCTTTTCTAACCAAATAGTGAGTTTTCACCAAAATCATTATTTGACACAAGTTTGTTCTA
>NW_013669611.1:96196-99719 GCF_000517525.1 Limulus polyphemus
TATGACCATTACTTCAATTAGAAACTGTGGTATGACCAGTACTTCAATTAGAAACTGTGGTATGACCAGTACTTCAATTAGAAACTGTACTATGACCATTACTTCAATTAGAAACTGTGGTATGACCATTACTTCAATTAGAAACTGTGGTATGACCAGTTAATTGAAGTACTGGTCATAGTACAGTTTCTAATTGAAGTAATGGTCATACCACAGTTTCTAATTGAAGTAATGGTCATACCACAGTTTCTAATCGAAGTATTAAAAACTGTGCTATGACCAATACTGTAAATAGAAGCGGTGCTATGACCAGTACTTCGAGTAGAAACTGTGCTATAACCAATACTGTAAATAGAAGCGGTGCTATGACCAGTACTTCGAGTAGAAACTGTGCTATGACCAGTACTTCGATTAGAAACTGTACTATGACCAGTACTTCGAGTAGAAACTGTGCTATGACCAGTACTTCGATTAGAAACTGTACTATGACCAGTACTTCGATTAGAAACTGTACTATGTCCAGTACTTCGATTAGAAACTGTGCTATGACCAGTACTTTAATTAGAAACTGTGCTATGACCAGTACTTCGATTAGAAACTGTACTATGACCAGTACTTTAATTAGAAACTGTGGTATGACCAGTTTTTAATTAAAAACTGTACTATGACCAGTACTTCGATTAGAAACTGTGCTATGACCAGTACTTCGATTAGAAACTGTACTATGACCAGTACTTCGATTAGAAACTGTACTATGTCCAGTACTTCGATTAGAAACTGTGCTATGACCAGTACTTTAATTAGAAACTGTGCTATGACCAGGACTTTTAATTAGAAATTGTGCTATGACCAGTACTTCGATTGGAAACTGTGCTATAACCAATACTGTAAATAGAAGCGGTGCTATAAAGATTAACCAGTACTTTATAGAGAAACTGTGATATAACAGAAACTTTAAACGAGGCAGAGTATTTATAATTTGTTTTATGAAACCAGAATATTTTGAAATAATTATACTTATAACATGCTTTAATCTACAACGTACAATAAAACAAAGTACAATGTTAAAGAAGTTTTTTTTAGGTTACGCCATAAAGACTTGTGGTACGAACGGCACATGGCTCGTAACGAAACTTTTGAAGGAATGGACAGACTATAGCAGATGTGGCATTGTTGATGTAAGTATGAAAAACCTAAAGGGTTTGTATATTGCAGTGATAAAGCAGTGTTTTGGTAATATTTCAAAATATTTTCATGGTATTCTGACCAGTCAATAAAATAAATGTAAACGTGTGTACAGCAACGTCGTGTTTGATAAAAACATTTTAAATGATTTGCAGAGTTTTTCGGTCAATTATCACCAGTGTTTCTAAACCCTGGCTTAAGTAAGTGACCGATAAGTAGAAGTATTCTAAAGGGTTTATAGGGTATTCTGGTCTACCATTAAAAATGTTTCTAAACGTGGGTTGAGTAAAGTGACCAATAACTGAAAGTATTTTAAAGGGTTTATAGGGTATTCTGGTCTACCATTAAGAATATTTCTAAACGTGGGTTGAGTAAAGTGACCAATAACTGAAAGTATTTTAAAGGGTTTATAGGTATTCTGGTCTACCGTTAAGAATGTTTCTAAACGTGGGTTGAGTAAAGTGACCAATAACTGAAAGTATTTTAAAGGGTTTATAGGGTATTCTGGTCTACCATTAAGAATATTTCTAAACGTGGGTTGAGTAAAGTGACCAATAACTGAAAGTATTTTAAAGGGTTTATAGAGTATTATAGTCTACCATTAAGAATATTTCTAAACGTGGGTTGAGTAAAGTGACCAATAACTGAAAGTATTTTAAAGGGTTTATAGGGTGTTCTGATCTACCATTAAGAATGTTTCTGAACGTAGGTTGAGTAAAGTGACCAATAACTGAAAGTGTTTTAAAAGGTTTGTAGGGTATTCTGACCTATCATTGAAATTGTTTTAAAACATTTCCAGACTGCTATTACTAAGTGTTGATAACGTTCCAAGATATCTGTGAGAAATTCGAAATTTTACAAAACCCTTAGCCCTGTTGTAAGAAATATAGTGACTATTCTGACAAACCACAGATTGTGTGTTTCAGAATTTTTTTAAAGACTTGTTTAATATTGTTTCCAGTTGTTGATACTATTGTTAAAGTACTTTTACAGCAAACTGCCAGTCATTTGTTATATTTTAAGAATACTTTAAAACACTTTCACAAGTGTCATTATTTCATATTGTTTTAAACATTGATAGAGTAGTTTAACCAATTGTTACCATTGTTACAAAGTCCTTGTAGATCACATAGACTAAACATTGGCTCTTCAGAACGTCGGTAAAGTATTTTGACCAATTATTAGCAGTGTTACAAAATGCTTGAATGACATTTAAAACTAATCATTGGGACTTTTCTGAACGTTTGTAGAGTATTTCTGAACTTTGTTGGGTTTTTTTTTAATGTTTCAAAACATTTTCACAATACTAAACTTTCAAGTAATGGTAAATTAGATCACTTTTTTTCTTCATATTCAAACACCAGGTAGCGTTTTTTTAAATATAATTTTCTTTGATAGTCCCTAAGAAAACGTTTGTATTTCCATATCATCACGTTTGGAGTATCCATATCTGCTCTTATACCATCCTTGGTTATCTTTTTCACTTACAAGTAAGTAGCTTTGAGCTTCAGTTAGGTTATGGTGTCTCTAGTAAAAATCAATGTATTATTTAAGAGAATAAATTGACAGTTAAATTTTTTATATTTTTGTTTACGATTTCGTGATTGAAATCTAATTTTCTGAAGCATTTTTTTTTCCTTTGTATGAAGCTAAATTTTCTTTTTTGGAAAAAAAAATTATCTAAATAGATTTTATTTAATAGAAAAAAGAACAAGTAAAAAATTTAATAAAATAATTCCCGCCGTTGTAATTGTTGTTCTGTTTGACAAACTGTACGTTACATAAAATTAATATATCTTTCCATTTCTTGTTTTCATGTGACTTCGCCAGGCAGCTCCAAGTACCGCGCATCGCGATACACAAGAACCTTTTTCTTTCCCTCGTGCTCAATGGAGTGTTTGTCATTGTCTTTCGAACAACGGTCATATCGGAAGAAACTGATGCACGTGGAGACAACGAGAACTTCTTTCAGCAGAATGGGGTAAGATTCTTTTAAAGTCATATCGAAAGAAACTGATATAGGTAAAGACAGTCTGAACGTATTTCATTATAATGGGGGGAGACTGTCAGAACGTCTTCCAACAGACCAGAGTAAGACATATTGGAAGAGTCTGATGCACGTGCATACAGACTAAACTTCTATCAGTAGAATGGTAAAGGATTTGTTTTATTTTAACCAAGTCTAAGTGCAGTTTTTAAAGTGTTTGCATAGTAGACAATCGAGACGTAACGTTACAAACTTACAGGTCCTTCGAGACGTAATGTTACAAACGTACAGGTCCTTCGAGACGTAATGTTACAAACGTACAGGTCCTTTGAGACGACCTGTTACAAACGT
>NW_013669611.1:100785-108234 GCF_000517525.1 Limulus polyphemus
TACAGGTCCTTCGAGACGTAATGTTACAAACTTACAGGTCCTTCGAGACGTAATGTTACAAACTTACAGGTCCTTCGAGACGTAATGTTGCAAACTTACAGGTCCTTCGAAACGTAATGTTACAAACTTACAGGTCCTTCGAGACGTAATGTTGCAAACTTACAGGTCCTTCGAGACGTAATGTTACAAACTTACAGGTCCTTCGAGACGTAATGTTACAAACTTACAGGTCCTCTTCCTATTTATTCAAATTTCGGCTTTTCATAAAACCTCCCCATTTTGTTAGTGGAATATATGTTTAAGAACTCTTGACATAAAACAAAATAACCAGTTTCGTATAACGTTTCGTACAAGCGCAAATATCTGTTTGAAAAGTCTTTCAAGCAGGTAGTTCCCTTATAGATTGCGCGTGCTAATCTCCAGACCGTTTTCTACTCCCGCTAATGGTGAAAGGATTTAGCAGAGTTCAGATTAATCCTCTCACAAGCAACTTAGTTTCTAAAGTAAGCTACACTCGTTAGCTGCTAAAGAAACTGTAATCGCTCAGTGCGAACCTCGGCAGAAGGAAATCAAATCGCATTCGTACTTCAAATAACTTAGCTGCTTCTGCATTGAAACTCTTAATCACAAAGAGTAAAACGGTGCTTGTCAATGAAACGTGGGTTAATTGAAAACGTAGGGGTCTCGTTCTGAAGGACTTAGAGTAACCACAGGTAACACGTTACCGGAAATTACGTCATATTTTAATATTGACCAATGAACTTCAGATCACATCGGAAAGAACTACATCGCAAGACCAGGAGTCACAAGAAACACTCGGTTCTCTTGAGTTAAATTAAAGAATGTTACTATTCCTGACACAGATTATTCATAAATGTTTCAGTAATTAAATTAGTGACGTAGCTTCCGGTATTATGAACATAATGAACTATATCTTAGTACCAGTCTCTGTCGTTCGTTCTTCCTCAAGTTCAATCAAAGTTAACTAAACTGTTCCTTCAACTCCTTTTTTTGATAAAACACTCCTCCGTTCTCGTCTTTTTCTCTCCCAGTCAAGTTATCTTTGTTATATTTAAAGGTAATATGTATATATATATTAAATTCCATTCATCTGTACAAAATATATATATAAAATTTCCGTCAATGACTCAAGAATTTACAAGAACAAAGTCCTAATCAGTTAAGTATTTGACGGTAAGATGTTTGTGGTCAGTTTCTTTCAGCTATCTGCTGTGTCCAACGCGGGAAAACGAACCCCTGGATTTGAGCGTTATAATTCCGTAAACTTACCACAGACCCATCAGTGGACTGGCGATCGGACATTAATCGATGTCATGATCCAGTTATTAGTTCGTTTTTAATACTAGATACTGAAATGGATTTCGTCTTTGATGGTAGTAACAGAGATTTGACATGGAAGCCACACAATAACCAATAAAATTAAGGTGTCAGCAGTATAATATACGTATACAAGACTCGCTAATACCAATGTAATTTCAGTAGTCCATCATCCCAGAGAAAACGATCATAAAATAAAATAGAATATCATGAAAATAACGGAAAACGAGCCACATACGAGTAAAAAAAAAGAGATAAAATAAATGCCTTCAACATCTACCTGACTGATAAAATAAATGCCTTCAACATCTACCTGTCTGATAAAATAAATGCCTTCAACATCTACCTGACTGATAAAATAAATGCCTTCAACATCTACCTGTCTGATAAAATAAATGCCTTCAACATCTACCTGACTGATAACACATTCACTAAGCCTAGCATAGAAGTCAGCCAAATCTATATGTTCCTCTTGAAAACATTCATATAGTTAGTTGCTTCACGTCCTAATGGAGAAATCCCCAAAGGAGTGGATAACACATAATCCTTTCAATGAAGGAAACCCAGGATAGAATTCCAGTCTCCAACCACATGGTACTTCTTAGAAAGAAATTCCCTGAAGGCGACAGGAAATTAGCAGCCGAAATGTAGGATATTAAGCAATTCGTGTCCGGTTTATATATATATATAAAAGAAAATAAACATTTAATCATCAGGCCTCAGTGGCTAATAACCAGTACAATGCTATCTTGGGTTTCTTCCGCTTGAGAGTCACGTGTGTCAGCATCATCAATTTGCAGAAAATGACGTCTCAGTTAACTCCATGGTATTAAGCATAGTGATATCAATAAGTACGGATTCGATATCAAAATTTGTTACTGAAGACTGACCATTTCTCGGCCACCAAAAAATCGAAATCATGCTGTCATTATTCACCGAGTTCTTATCTACACGAGTTTACTGTACAATCAGTTTCAACTGTTCCGCTTATCCTCCAGAGTTGATCAGTAATACTACATAATAGTCAGTATTGGTAACATGTATTCCCTCTGTTCCATTGTCCAGGTGTTGTCTAGCGGTTAGCTTATCACATTAAATATGGAGGATCCGGGGTTCGAAACGTGATGCAGCTCAACATTGCTACCTGTAGACGTTTTATAATTTTGGCAATCCATCCTGTTCTTTAATCCAGAGAAGAGGTCGTTTGGTGCCTTCCCTCTGGTCAGTAGTTCAAGGGTTTCTGGCCTAGCTTTTAGCCCACGTGCGTATACGGTGTCGTTCAGGTTAAATATTTTGAATAAGTGCCAAAACTGCATTTTACTCCCATATTTTGCATTCATTTAAAGTTCAAATAGCATTTGATAAATAGCGTATCACATGTATGCTAACATGTACCAGAATTAAACAGTTTACACGTGGCTTATCTGATACGTCTCTTGATTATACAAGACTTATCGAACTTTTTTACTTTATTACACGTGACTCCACTGACGTATATATACATTTCTCGTGAGCTATCAGATATTATCCTGATTACTCATGACTCATTATGCAGATATTCTCTTGATTACTCGTTACTTATCATGCAGATATTCTCTTGATTACTCGTCCCTTATCATGCAGATATTCTCCTGATTACTCGTCACTCATTACACAGATATTCTATTGATTACTCGTCACTTATCATGCAGATATTCTCCTCATTACTCGTGACTCATTATGCAGATATTCTCTTGATTACTCGTGACTTATTATACACATATTCTCTTGATTACTCGTGACTTATTATGCAGATATTCTCCTGATTACTCGTCACTTATCATGCAGATATTCTACTGATTACTCGTGACTCATTATGCAGATATTCTCTTGATTACTCGTGACTTATTATGCAGATATTCTCCTGATTACTCGTCACTTATCATGCAGATATTCTCCTGATTACTCGTGACTCATTATGCAGATATTCTCTTGATTACTCGTGACTCATTGTACAGATATTCCTCTGATTACTGGTGTATTATCGTACACAGTGGATAAACCAGTGCCAGGTAACTAACACATAATAACATTGATAGCGTTGGTTTTAATTATTTGATAATGTTTCATTCCCTGTTACCAGAACTCTCTCCTTTTCCTTCGTATACAAAAGTAGAGACTCTTCAATAGCATCGTATGAAATACGTTAAATATAACCAGTTAGAAGGCTTTTTAATGTATATTATGTAATCTTGTATATTCCTGTTTATATACAGTCTATATATGTATATAAACAGGAATATACACGAGAAATACAAGATTACAAATGGGTTGATAGTCTATATATATCAACTCATTTGTAATCTTCTATTTCTCGTGTATATTCCTGTTTATATACAATCTATATATATCAACCCATTTGTAATCTTGTATTTCTCATGTATATTCCTGTTTATATACAATCAAATGGGTTGATATATATAGTTATCTTGTATTTCTCATGTATATTCCTGTTTATATGCAATATATATATATCAACCCATTTGTTATCTTGTATTTCTCATGTATATTCCTGTTTATATACAATCTATATATATCAACCCATTTGTTATCTTGTATTTCTCACGTATATTCCTGTTTATATACAATCTATATATATCAACCCATTTGTAACCTATTTATATTTATTTCTTTCGTAGGCCTTCAGGGTTGCATATATATCTTCATAATATGCCAATTTATACGTTAATTCGTTAAAACCGCTCTAGATGAGCTCAAATTATGCAGATTTGGCTACAACTTTGTATGTATTTATATATAACTTTGTATATTCTAGTTTTAGAATTTATATTTCTTGAACTTTATTTTCCAGCCCGGATGTAAAGTTCTGTTTGTTGCAACTAAATACTTTCGCATGACTTCTTATATGTGGATGTTCTGCGAGGGATTTTACCTCCACAGACTCATCACGGCCACATTTACTGAACAGAAGAGTTTAGTTATATTCTACGCTATTGGTTGGGGTATGTACTAGACTCTTAAAGGCTCTACGTTATTGGTTGGAGTATGTACTAGCCTCTTAAAGGTTCTACGTTATTGGTTGGTGTATGTACTAGACTCTTAAAGGCTCTACGCTATTGGTTGGTGTATGTACTAGACTCTTAAAGGCTCTACGTTATTGGTTGGAGTATGTACTAGCCTCTTAAAGGTTCTACGTTATTGGTTGGTGTATGTACTAGACTCTTAAAGGCTCTACGTTATTGGTTGGAGTATGTACTAGACTCTTAAAGGCTCTACGCTATTGGTTGGTGTATGTACTAGACTCTTAAAGGCTCTACGTTATTGGTTGGGGTATGTACTACACTCTAAAAGGTTCTAAGTTATTGGTTGGAGTATGTACTAGACTCTTAAAGGCTCTACGTTATTGGTTGGGGTATGTACTACACTCTTAAAGTCTCTACGTTATTGGTTGGAGTATGTACTAGACTCTTAAAAGTATTTTTTTCAGCTCCTAAAATTTATATTGATAATTGAAAAAACACATATGGTATTTTGCAGCTAATAACAAAAAAAAACCCTAAAGATCAATCGTTTCGGTACACAACATGATGCAAAAGTTGCGTAACACTGTATTCCTAAATCCTTACATCAATCTTTCTAAATCATATTTGTGTTTCAATAGCTGTCATTTTTCATTTGGACCGGACGTGGTTTTAGTGGTCATCTTGCCCTAACTACAAACCCGAGGGTTTATGGCTAACATATGTCCCTTGTTGAAAAACAAAGTAGAAAACGTGAACTCTATGCGCTGGGAAGCTTTGGATGTGCTAAAAAAGTGACAGTCAAATCCCATCTTTCGGTCAGACAATAGTAGCCCAAGAATTGGCGCTGGGCGCTCTTTCCTAGCTGTCTTCTCTTTAGTCCATCATTTCAAAATTAATGTCGGACTATTTGCAAATAGTCCCTTTGTAGCTTTGCGCGAAAGTTCTAAATACGTTTTTTCAGTGGTTTGAATGTCATTAACCTTAAACAAACACGTGGAAGCAACAGTAACATTACAAAATGGAGCCACGACCTGACTGAAAGTGTGACACTGTGTCATAAATGTTTAGAACAACTGCCTTATGGTGCACGCCTTTTGTATCATCCGTTATGCAACATCATAACCTTTACGTCATTATTAAGCTCCTTGAAGTAATAATCCAGTCCCTGTTAATCATCCAATATGCAACATCATAACCTTTATGTCACTATTAACCTCCTTGAAGTTATAACCCAGTCCCTGTTAATCATCCAGTATGCAACATCATAACCTTTATGTCACTATTAACCTCCCTGAAGTTATAACCCAGTCCCTGTTAATCATCCAGTATGCAACATCATAACCTTTATGTCACTATTAACCTCCCTGAAGTTATAACCCAGTCCTGTTAATCACCTAGTTTGCAACATCATAACCTTTATGTCACTATTAACCTCCCTGAGGTTATAACCCAGTCCCTGTAAAAAAATATGCGCAATGCACTTTAGTGATATAAAACTCCGTTATTACGGTTTAGGTTCTGTTTTTTAATTATTTTAAATATATCATACTTTAAACAGGTAGTCCTCTAATGATCAAGAAAGACCAGATTCTTGTTTAGACAGCAAGCACTAAGAAACACAAACAATCACCAACAGAATCAAGATTAGTCCTAGTATGTCCTCTAATTAGTCTTAGTCTATAGTAAAGTACTTATCTAGGTTCTTTAACAGTTTGAAATAATCCTTCAAAAGCTAAACATTTATTAGGGTGAAATTTGGTGACAAAATATGCGATTAATTGTACAACTAACTGCGTAGTCTCACTTCTCTTCAGTGAGAGCGTTTTACACCCAGTAAGAGTGTGCTACACCCAGTAAGAGCATGTTACACCCATACGTTTGTTTTTTTATTTGTCAACAACATCAGAGTCTCTGTCTTACACTTTCCTATAACCTTGTTTCTGTCTTTGTTTTTTATCGTTTTATTCTAGTCTACAACACTGATTTTCTTCTGCATCTACTTAACTACAGTATTTGTGACACATTTAGTTCCCCGCGTATAATTTATATTACTCTGTAATACTGTTAACTACAGTATTTGTGACACAGTTAGTTCCCCGCGTATAATTTATATTACTGTGTAATACTGTTAACTACAGTATTTGTGACACATTTAGTCCCCCGCGTATAATTTATATTACTCTGTAATACTGTTAACTACAGTATTTGGGACACAGTTAGTTCCCCGCGTATAATTTATATTACTCTGTAATAATGTTAACTACAGTATTTGTGACACATTTAGTTCCCCGCGTATAATTTATATTACTCTGTAGTACTGTTAACTACAGTATTTGTGACACAGTTAGTTCCCCGCGTATAATTTATATTACTCTGTAATACTGTTAACTACAGTATTTGTGACAGCCCTGTTTCCAGATTTTTGATTTAAACTAATCTTTTACTTGAGACTGTTTTCAGCTAATCTGTAACATGTTGTATGATAGTGTGTTAGAGTGGTCTGTTTTAATACAACCTGTGAAAGTGAGCTGTTTGAAGCTAATTTGTAACATGTTACAGTGGTCTGTTTTAAGACAACCTGTGAAAGCGAACTGTTTGAAGCTATTCTGTAACATGTTACAATGGTCTGTTTTAAGACAACTTGTGAAAATGAGCTGTTTGAAGCTAATTTGTAACATGTTACAGTGGTCTGTTTAAGACAACCTGTGAAAGCGAACTGTTTGAAGCTATTCTGTAACATGTTACAGTGGTCTGTTTTAAGACAACCTGTGAAAGTGAATTGTTTGAAGCTAATTTGTAACATGTTACAGTGGTCTGTTTTAAGACAACCTGTGAAAGTGAGCTGTTCGAACCTATTCTGTAACATGTTTTAAACTATGCGATAACAGTGGATTGCTTTAAGCTAGTTTGTGACAATGGTCTGTATTAAACTAGTATGTGACAATGGTCTGTATTAAACTAGTTTGTGACAATGATCTGTATTAAACTAGTATGTGACAATGATCTGTAATTAAACTAGTATGTGACAATGGTCTGTATTAAACTAGTATGTGACAATGGTCTGTATTAAACTAGTATGTGACAATGG
>NW_013669612.1:0-5068 GCF_000517525.1 Limulus polyphemus
GTCGCAAGTTTCGTCGGAACGAAGTTACGGAAAGTTAATTAACAAACGGAGACGTAACAGTAATAACAGAGATAAAGGAGAATAATTTGTCTTGTCAAAGGGTGTTATAAAGTCCGCCTGTGTAGACTTTTGACGTAAAAGAGACTTATTTAAAGCTCTGTATACAACTGAGGTAACCCACGGGGTAACGTAAGTGAACTTATCACTAATTATATTGTGATAACAGAAGAAAAAGACAATTATTTTGTGTTTTAGATACAACTGTGATATCCTATAGTGAAAATAATTTTTGTACATACGTTTGACCTGTTTTGAATATATTATTTTAAAACAAGTGGATTGTGTGCTGTCCGTTTAGCGTTCGAATTTATCGCCAACAAGTCACAGACACTTACTGTAAAGAATCCCGACCTATTTAAATCCTGACATAAACACTGCAGTAAAGACTGTGGTCTGCCGTTAAAACGTTTTTTTACTTAAATAGATAAACATGTACTGATGCTGTCTTCGATGTATTAACACATTTTACCATAAAAGAACCAAATTTGTGGGTTCCATCACATACACTGGTTATAGTTTTATTCAATGGTTTTCAGCATCCTCGCTATAAAATTTGCTCAAGCTTCAAATGCATCATGGATAATAATTTTATTTTACCTTGTCAGCAGTCAGGATTGTTATCAGTTTTGTATGCATCTCGAACACTATTGAATTGGTTGAGATAAACTCCCGTAGCATGCTTCCAGTAGATGTTGTGTTGATTGTGATACTGTTCGTTTTTTTCTGGTATTGAAAAACTATCACTGATTGTTGTCAATCAATTTTAATTTGTATTCATCTATAAAAAGCACCTTTCTCCAGCTTTGCTCATTCCATTGTTTGAAATATGATGTTTATTTCAGGCTCTTGGTTTGATTATCTCTCCTAAGCAGCCACATCTTCACTGAGACCACTTGAAGCTAATGTGTGTCTTAATGTTCTAGAGATAACGTTTACATCTGTATTTAAAGATAGTTCATTCTCCAGATCGCCACTGGATTGTCGTTTATCATGTAAAGAGCATATCTCAAGTTATTTAAATTACTTTTGAAGAATTTGGGCTTTCTTCCTGGACTGTTTTTATTATTATCAGTACTCGTTTCATATACCCTCGCCAAACTTTCCATTCAGCTCCTACTGAAACATGGGATTTCACCATAATCTGTCACAATAAGTAGCTTTCATGCGTTAAAACATTAATTTATTCAAGTTTATAGTGTGGTATTTTTGTCGTGGGAGACATGAGTGCAATTACCACACTATTGCTACGAATAGTATGACTGCCTGTACTTTTATAGGCATTATGCTGATGTGGTATTTAGTGGTTGGATTAGAACCATCAAAGTGTGAACTAACACACATGAGAATATTCTGGTGCAGTTTATCTTCGTATAGTAGAGTAGGAGTAATATCATAACATTTGCATTTTATACCAATTTTATTCACAGATTCCTATATTATTTCCAATATCATAGGTTATAGAGTTATTTGTAAACTAATTATTAACTTGAACTAGCCCATTTAGGCTTTACACTCATGCAGGGATACATTTAAAAAAAATCTCCATGACTAAGCCCTTCTAATCTTTACGTCCATGGATACATTTGAGAATGAAATATACCCCGACCTGACCTATCTAGCATTTACAAGGATGGAGAAATGCGCTTTTCCTTGTCTAACTTCTCTAGACTTTAAACTATTAAAAGGCATGTTAAAAATAGAAGTAACAATTCTCGAGAGTCAATTGACCTCTGTAGACATTAAAACTGTGAAGCAATTTGAAAAAAAATCAATCTCTCTAAACTAACACCCACTAGATTTACACTGTGAAACCATTCAAGGACAAGTGATCCTACCAATCTTGCTTTTATAGAGTTCCTAAATTAAAAGACATATAAAGAAAAGCGATACTTTTGTCCTAACTCCTCTGGGTTCTAGAAATATGCCTTCTCCTACTCAGTTTTTTTTTAAACTAATAAGATACGTAAAAACGATCACAAAAACCAAATCCTCCTAGACATTATAACTTGAGAAGTATAGACAAACTATACTTCCTGAATCAATTCCTCGAGTTGTAAATTTCATGAAATAAGTTAAGCCCCGTGACTTAACTTTTATAGACTTTACAACAGTAGAGACTAGTGAAAATGAAAATATATCTTACAACTTAATTTTTCTAGACATGTAACTTTGAAGAAATATCCACCTGAACTAATTCTAAACCTTATAAACGTGGAAATATTCGAAAATTGATTACCTCTTTGCCCATTTTGTTCAGAATTTACAATTACAGGTTTATATGAGTCACAAAAAGTTTCCATGAAACAGAATGAATACAAACTTTTATGTGACTCATAGACTTGATGGAATTGATTAAAAAAGGTCCTGTAAATCTATATACAGAATGGGTCTTACTATGCTACAGTAGGCTACATGAAAACAGAATTCCACAATCGACAAAATACTTTTTTTGTCTAATCAACAATCAAACTCAGTTTTGTAAACCATTTTCAATAAACTTTGGTTTTTATATTCTAACCATATTGCTTCGTAGATAAGGGTGGAAGCTATGTGGTGATCTCAACACTCATTATACCTACTATAAGGAATAACCTCCCCATACATTCATTCACTATCTACTTCATTCATTGACTTTCACTATCCCCACTCCACCCCTCGGTAGCTCAACGGTAAGTCTGTGGGCTTATGATACTAAAAATCGGGTTTCGATACTCACGGCTGGAAGAACACAGATAGTCCATTATGTAGCTTTGTGCTTAATAACAAATAAACAAACTTTTCGCTTCTATCGCACAAGCATGACGAATATGTTGGAATACATCCAACAAAGAATTAAAAATATTGCAATGAAAAATGTGGAGATCTGTTTGACATAAAGATTGTATAAAATAACAAAGAAATATGTGAAAGCTGGAAAAACTGGCTGTGTAAATACAGAGCTTCAGGAGTTTTCCGATGTTTTTCTTATTTCCCTTGACAGTTCGGATAAATCAAGTGGAATGTCGTTCGCCTGGTTTCTTTCTTATGCCCCATCACTTTAGGCTATTTTAAGCTCGTTGTTCGTTTAGTTTTATCAACTACAGAAAGACAGCTTATCTTTATCATGTTTGGCAAGTCTGGTCCATGTTCGTGATAGTTTTGTTGCCCTACCCAACTCCGTTATATCCTGACAACGTGTCAGTGATTGCGTAGCTCTAAATAATTTTGAATTGGTAAACAAGGAACTAATAAATTATCACCAGATGAATGTAGGTTTAAGTTCAAAATCTTAGTAAATAAAGAACCAGATATGCAAAAATGTAATAAAAAAGTTTATACAAATCCTAAAACTTAGGTGGCTTGGAATCAGTTAAATGTGTTCATTAAAGACCGCTTCCTTGTAATCTGAATCTTCATAAACATGTCTGCCAAAATCCAATATTATACTGTTATGAGGAGAATTTGAAAAAATCTAAAGAGCTGGAGAGCTAAAACATACAAATATATATTAGTTTGATCACAGATTAATATATACAATATTTAAGGTTGCTCAAAAAACAGTACTCTTACTCACTATTTGATAGTTGAACGAGTGTAATTTCCTAAACTGATTTTCACCTTTGGGTGTGCGACTTGGGGTTTGCATGGTTTTTACTACAAAGTCAACTTATGCTCAGCTCTAAGCATCCTCTGACATGGAACAATAAACGCGGTGAAAGACAGTGAGTTCTTTGGCTCTTGACAGAGAAAAGCGACAGGCTTGTATATATGTGTGTGTGTGTAAAAAATTCTATTCGTTCTTCTCCGCTCCACTTTTTGTGGGATTTAACGATGATTTTATTTGTGGGGTGAATACCAATTTAGTCTCATTACCATTTTTATATTCACACATCTAACGTTAAATAATACGTATCAGGGTTTATCCTCTCAAACATTAGAATATAACCAAAAGATAATAACGACAAGTATTTCTTCAGTAACAATACTGGCAAACATTAGAATATAACCAAAAGATAATAACGACAAGCATTTCTTCCAGTAACAATACCGGCAAACATTAGAATACAACCAAAAGATAATAACGACAAGTATTTCTTTCAGTAACAATACTGGTAGACAATAAAATATAACCAAATATAACCAAGTATTTCTTTCAGTAACACATACTAGCAAACACTAGAATATAACCCAAGGATAACTAGACAAGTATTTCTCTCAGTAATAATACTGGCAAATTAGAATATAATCAAAGGATAACTAGACAAGTATTTCTTACAGTAACAAATACTGGCAAACATTAGAATACAACCCAAGAATAACTAGACAAGTATTTCTCTCAGTAATAATACTGGCAAATTAGAATATAATCAAAGGATAACTAGACAAGTATTTCTTACAGTAACAAATACTGGCAAATCGTTTACTTTTCCTTCTGGGCTAGAAATAACATGTAATGAAATGATTATAGATTATAGTTATCAATCACGTTATACTGTACGAAAGTTAGTGTTTAGAATAATAATTGATATTCTTAAAGCTGAAAACATACATATATGCATGGGAAACTTGAGCTTGATAATTGTCAAAAGTTACCAGTTTCTGGTTGTCTTTATTGTTAAAAGCAATGGTATTATACAAAGTATAAATGTTCATTATTCTTTTTCGATTAAACAGAAAATATACTAAATATATAAAACTTGTTAATACTAGAAATATACGACCTTATAACAACGAAATGTTGTTTTTATTCAATTAAACACTCGACGATTCGCTTTACAGCTTCTTCAGGAGCGTTCACTAAAACACAAACTGAAACAGCTTCGGTTTGTGTTTTAGTGAACGCTCCTGGAGAAGCTGTAAAGCGAATCGTCAAGTGTTTAATTAAATAAAAACAACAGTTTGGTGTTATAAGGTCGTATATTTCTAGTATTAAGATGTCTTCTATATACCAATATGCACTACAGAAATTAAATATAAGACGTGTTACTGAAGGGTTGGAAACGTAATAAGAAGCATATATACGTGTTGC
>NW_013669612.1:5988-7815 GCF_000517525.1 Limulus polyphemus
CACACGGAGACGTAACAATACCAATATGCACTACAGAAATTAAATATAAGACGTGTTACTGAAGGGTTGGAAACGTAATAAGAAGCATATATACGTGTTGCCTCATTAAGAACAAACAGATTTTCTGTGTAGTTGAAACAAATCGAAATATTCCCTGTAGAGGCAATATTAATCGGGTTTTCTCGGTAACGTGGCCACTGGAAAAAAACAAACAGTAAGCTACCCAGAGGTGAATATTGATAAACTAAAAGACATCGTACTACAGATTCTACAGCTGCATAACAAGTCTTGTGTAGTAGACACGTGATTAGATGACTCACATCCATATATCATTGTGGCCCCTCCAAGCCTAACTTTATCCTGGTCGAGTCGACAAATTATTATAATATGAAGCTTCCTGTGAATTTAGTGGTGCATTGAAACGGATGTGGGGGAATGACAGACTCCTGGTGAAAAGAAAGTAGGAATTACGTTAAAATGTGCTCGAATTTCTAAGAAAGTGAATATATTTTATTACTTAGTGCTATCTATCTTTCTTCAGTAATCACAGTTAAATGCAATATCCTTTAATGAAATTATTGTGATTAAATCAAAATCTTACTAGATTTATTATGCTAAGATTTGACGTCATCGTCTGACATTGAAACACCGATGATGTTTTACAACCTTTGTGTAACATTGCGGAAATGTGTGATTAATGAACATTAAGTTATGAACACGAAATAATACCAGCAACATATGACATTAGATTGTATTGCCATTCCACGATATTTACTAGATTTTACATATTCTCTACAAAGATCAACAAAATAAATATTGTGTTATGTTTGATCATAAAATATGTGTAGTGCATTTAAGGAAAGATTTAGTTATAGAACCAATACCTAAATGAGGGGAAGAATTATTAAAGTTATCAGCCAAATGTGAAGAGAGCTTGCAGAAAATATGTGATGCGTTAAGACGAATTAATAAATATATGATGTGTACGACCAAATTAATGATATTCGTTTTAACTTATTGAATTTATTTGAGCTTGTTCCTTCCAACCTAAATTTTCTGCCATTTCCATTTTTTAATTTTGTGTCTTAGAAAACAAACCCGAGTAATACCCTTAAGCTCTTTCGATTCTGTTTTCTCTCCACCCTACCAAGATTTACCAAGCTTTTCCTTATCATACGACCTCTTTGTTTCCGATTTTCATACTTATGACTTAATTCCTTTACTTATATTGTGTCTATAACACCAGATACTAAAGCTATTAAAACGCTTAACGTAAATTAACTATAATGAGATGAACTTGCCTGTTTGGCTAAATAAAACTGTTCTGTTCGTGGATTGATGTGGACAGAATCAAGTTGTTTTCAAATAAACATCGTTTTTTTGTCTTTATTGGCTACCGTTCATTAGATCTATGATTCCCACAAATAAGATTAAGCGAATAACACGGCTAGGTCGTAGTTGTGTTAAATGCAACATTTTCGGTTCTTGTAAGATTCAGGTGGTTTCTGTTTATTGTTTATATTTTCACGACACTCTAAAGACCTTCCACGACTAGGGTCTCGACTTAAAGTTTGGGAAACGATAGCTTAGAGTATCAACTCCTAAGGTACTCTTAATCTCCTCTCCCCCACCAATCAATCATAGTTCTAATATTATTCAAAATTAAGTTTAAATTCTTGGATCCTTATTTTCCTGGAAATTAATATAACCTTTTTATTTTTACGCTATATGAGCGAAGTCTATTCGTTGATACTGTTACGTCTCCGTTTGTTAATTGATTTTTTCCGTAATTTCGTTCCAACGAAACTTTAACGACACAAGTCTTTA
>NW_013669612.1:8771-50918 GCF_000517525.1 Limulus polyphemus
TACACACACATTACATTACCCCGTCACGTTGTCACCCTCTTTTATATACCCGACTACCCTATATCTAGTAAATACAAGAGCATTCGCCAAAGTACAGGATAGTTCTAGAAACGTGGCGTCACAGTAGTCATGTGACTCGCTGACGCAACAATACTTTATGTTTGTTTTTGTTTTGTTTTTGCGTGCTTAACTTCTTATTGGAGCAACAACGTATAACGTGTTTTACTTTAACATTGTTCCTGTTTGTTAAATATTCCAGTTTTCACTCCCTTCTTGCTACCCTTGCCTTCAGCGAATTACATCAGGCGTGCTTCATAATACGAAAAATTTACAAACTCGTTTCCAAACTGAATCATGTGAACACTTGTCTCGAGTCATTAATACCTGTTTTTTGTAACATCGTTTTTCGACATTTTATTCCTCCTACGTAAAAGCCTATGTATATATATATATATATATATATTAGAAAAAATGTTCAGAATTCTAAGCCTTTTTAACTGTCATTTTCGGATCTAGCACATTTACAAACGTCATAAATTATTTTATGGACCATTCTTGCTGTTTAAAGACTCCGTACTTTGGAGCGGTGGGTGCATTGTAAGAGTAACTTTCAAATCCCACTGTTTGATTACAGTAACCCAAGAGTTAACGGGTGATGGATGTGTTGACTAACTGTCTTCAGTCTATCGTTTCAAAATTATGAAAAACTAGCGCAGACAGTCCATGTTTGGCTTTGCGAGAATATCCGAAACACATCAAGACAAACCTTAATAATACACTAACTCTTATTTGGTGTCAATAAACTTAGGAAATAATTATATGAATAGATATAAAATCATATGAATAATATTTTCATGTTAAACTAGTTAAAAACAAATATTTGAAATCTTGTTTATATTCATTCATAGTTTTAACACGGTAGATAGATAGAAAGAATAAATTATCCAAATTAAAATTTTTTTCATTCATTCTTAGTCTGAAAAATCACTTTGAGTTAGTACAATAACTTTAAAAGTTGAATACAACAAGTATAAAAATTACTTTTTATTTTTGTTACAAAAATCATAAAATAATATAAAAAGACAAATATGATAATATAGAGAAACAAATAAATAAAGAGATTGCAATAAAATAAAATAATTTAGTCAACTTTTGAATCAACTACCTGCATTACTGACAGTGTAATGGCGTTGAATCATATACGAAGGCCGAGCCTATTAAACTCCTTTGAATGCACGACGGAGAAATTTAATTTAAATGATTTATAATTTCTTTCTGAATGTATAAGCTAAATGTTTGGAATAATAAGCAAACTGACATCATTTTTGATAACTTTGTCGTCTGAGTATAATGTGGTAAGAGATTGTTTGTTTGTTTGAAGTTAAGCACAAAGTTACACGATGGGCTATCTGTGCTCTGTCCACCACGGGTACCGAAACCCGGTTTCTAGCGTTGTAAGTCTGCGGACATACCGCTGTCCCACTGAGGGTCGTGGTAAGAGATGAAGACCAATGTTATGAGTGAGGTGCCCTGTATGCTTGCTAGCTGATTTTATTCAGGGCTGAAATCCGGTATTAATATTGTTTTACAGTCTAACCCAGTTCAGAGATAATAAACACATAAAAAGTGGTAACGCTGCTCTGTCGTATTTATTGATTTATACAATTGCTGGTTGTTCTTAATTTTTCGATCATGTTAGAACATGTCATTCACGAAACAGGCACTAGTTTTTAATTACGAACTATTACAAGCAACATTATTTACTAAATATTCAGCAAAACATTTAAAGTTTAGTATAGTTAAAAGCCTCAATGTAAAGTTTATAAAGATCAGGTAAAATAACAGAGCATTTCACGGCATATCACAATTCATAAACTAAAATGAACGTTATTTTAATCAAACACGTTGAAAAAAACTCCCTATGAATCGTATGCGAATGAATTAGCTTGATATATTGTACTATGAGCTTTAATTTAAATGGCAAACATAATATATTACTCTGGAAAATCCCAGCGATATTTACCATCTTCGTTTCTTCCTTTTTCTACATTTGAAAATTCAGCTTGTATTTTCTCGATACCGATAAAAGTATAGTCTGCTTACTGTAGACAGGAAGAGCATTTTAGAGCTGACAGCTTATACCGCTAAAAAATCAGGTTCTGATAACCCATTGTGCAGTTTTGTGCTTACCAAAAACAAACAAATATTTTGAGATACTTATGCTTTTCTACAATATGGTTGGGGGAAATATGTTAATTTTACTTCGTGATTATCTTTTCCATAATATGTATTAAGGCATTGTTCGTGTTTTTTTCATATTTCTACCTCCAACTTAGTTACTCGAGAGAAAAACAGAACAAAAAGAGAATCTGGTTTGGCCCGACATTTCTGAATTACATATATAACTGAGATTTAGATATATGATATGCACTATGTATCATTTACACATGTTCACCACATTTTCTTATTTTAGGAGTAAGAAAACAATATGAGCATTGAAAAAATACATAGTTTATTTAAAATTACATGAAGTTTTCGTAAGACATTAACTTTTTTTGAATTTCATTTCAGTTAAACAATGCAACCAGCTTCTTTTTTTAAAGTATTCTAATAATGTAGAGAACACAATTAAAATAACATGAGACAATTTTTATTTCACGTTATTACGTATAAATATTGGATAGTGTTACACTGAAGTTATAATAGATCGTTTGTGTTGAGATCGACCTTACACTTTTACAGTGAAACCCATGAACTGCGCTCGTGGAAGTGTCTTGTCTTTAAACCTCTGAGCGCCCAATCGAATAATATGACGTCATCACACCATGTGGCCATGGCAGTTAAGTGTTATGAAGAAGAAATGAATTTGACATGGTAAGGGTCTTTTAGGTATGTTTTTATAACGTCTAAAGTATATTGCAACAAAATACTAGGCTGTCATGTAGAATTCACCTTCTCTTGGCCATTTTTGGATTTTATTAAAACAAAATAACCTCACCCAAAGAACGAGTCAATGGTAAACAACAACTCTTAAACAGCTGATTGAAAGGCTTAAGTGCTTTAAGTGTTGGCGTCATAGTGACTAGCTGTCCTATCACACCGGTAAGCTAGGCTATGCCGCGAAATTACTAAGCCTAAAGACTGCTGCGAATAGTAACTGATGGACAAGTCTTTTTACAGTGTCTTAAAAGTGTATGAACAATACTTATAAAATAATCATTTGTAATGCTCAACACAAGAATATTGTGATTTTTATAGTGAAAGAGGTAATTGTTTTATAAATTTAGTCTTAACTAAAAGTAAAAATATTGGAGATAGAACAATTACTACTAGTAGTAGAACAAGTAGAATATTATTAGTTGTAATATTACAACTCACTTTTGAATTTCTAATTTAGAAAGTCATCGTATTTCAACCTCACTATTGTTTTGTCACCTTATGAACTTATATTATTACAAGATTTTGACTTAAAAGTTGAAACCCCCCCCCCAAAAAACTGGTTACTCAGAGTTTTATTTTTAAATTTGAATCATTGAAAAATGGTGAAAATATATTCTTTAAAAAAGTGATTTTTTTTTACCTTCCTTTGTTGGCCTAGGCTGTGGAGAAGTCGATATAATAGTTTTACAGATAATTCAGTTCTCTGTAATCTGAGTTAATGGTAGCAATAAATATTAGTTGTTTTGAAAGAATGCTTTATAAGCATCTTTTTTTGTCATTGCCTAAAGTGTTATATTTGATGAAATCTATAGTATTTTGTTATTTTTTAAGCCACATTAAAAAACAAGAATAATGTTTATATGAAAAAGAAGCCAATGACTAAGTAGAAGTGAATAATGAATGAAAGATTCTCATGGGTTATCAAGGCTTTTTTGTGTGGGAATTTATTAACTTAAAATCTTGTAATTTTCTATTTTAGTTAGAAAACAATATCTATAATTCTAATCAAGATATAGTTTAAGTCATTTTTTTCTGTGTTTAAACGTTTCTGCAGAGAATGCTGTCCTTTTTGACATGATGGCATGACGTGTTGTGATGGCAAGTACCCATAACATTCTGTCTTTAGGAAAAAAGGTTAAAGAACGAATTACCAGTGGACGTTGCCGAGGGAGAATCAGCAGTTGTTGCGAGTAAGGATAACTTTGATTTCACAGTTGTTCAAAGTACAAAGTTTTGCTGTTTATATTCAGTTTTTGTCATCATCTCTTGCCTAAGTTTGTCTTTCTGGTTTTCTAAATCGTACATTGTTGACTGATAATCTTTTTTTGATTGTATTATTTCAAATACATTATATCTTTTTTTATACATTTCTTTTGTTCTAGTTCATGATTTGATAATGATTGAAATTAATGAAGAACCTAGTAATGCTACAAATAAGATTATTTAACAAATTAAGGAACTTACAAGTATAAACTATATTAACATAAACATATACTTTTACTTAATTTTATTTAAAAATTACTCTGTTTATTACAAACTAATTTCACATACATTAAAAGTTATATTGCTAGCGAAACCAATTATCACCGGATAAGGTTTGTATGATATGTGACTGATAAAGAACAAATAAAACTTTATGCATTGGATGATCATTACGTTGACAATATCCTTTGATAACTGTTGTAGACTTGTGAATTATACAAGCCTCGGAATTAGTTATAGAAAAAAACCTTGCTGATTTTCTATTAAAAAATAACATTGTTAAAAGTTGTACTTATAGACTGCTTTGGTTTTATATAATGGATCAAAATTGTCTTCTCTTGTTAGTGAACTTATGATTCTTATAATCATAAACAGTTGTTTTTTTTAAATGTATTTCTTGCTTTTATTAAGTGCAATTCTGATATTAGTATTAATGGACAGTCTTAAATCTCTATGTATAATCAATGTGTTTTGTATTATTAGCATTAGCTTTTATATTTCAACATTATAATTATATTTGTAAACTATGAATATGTCTTATCTACAGCACAGTTTTTGTTATACTGATTTAGCTATATTGTGATATAAATGTTAACACTTTCCACAGTGGAAAACTGTATTGTTTCTTTGAAGTACAGAGCAATTTTACCATGTTTCAGGGCAACATTTTTTTTTGTTTTGCATTTTTTACAGTGTTTCTGGTACTATGTAGATGTTATGTAACTCACATTATTGTTATTTTAGACTTATTCTAATTAGTAAATCTCAGTTATGTTGGACATTGTTGTTGTAATGATAAATGTAGTTAGTAGCACTGCAGTAGGAACATAGTTACATTTGAAAACATCACGATCAAATTATAATCATACTTTTAACAAGTTTCATAATTATTAATGAATGGTATTATATCCATGAACTGTAATCTAAAACTTGGAAAGAAAAAGTTAATTAAGAAACAGTTCATATGCTTAATCACATTGTTTTACTTGGGCCTCTGGTGTATTTTGAAACTGATATGAGACCTATGAAATTAGCTGGCAGTATTGTAAGACAAGATCTATATATTAATATTTACACGCACCTGGGTAAATCTGTAGAAGCTTAATGATTTTAGAAATGCTATATCAATGGTAGGTGTAACTGCATGGACTGTCCTCTAATTACTAAGTGTACTTTACAGATAGACATCACACCTGTTTACAAAAAAAAAGGCTGTTGATAAATGTGAGAACATGTATTGGACTTTGTTCATCTGTTATCTATATGAGTTTGGTTTTCATTTCTCCATGTATCAGAGTACTTAGAACCATGAAAAATTGTTTGAAAGAAGTTAATGTTTCTTGATAGGAACTGTTTCTATTTCCGCACTAGTAAAAAAAATGATAGTATTTCCAGAAATTTGATAATACTTCAATATTTGATTATTAGAAAATGGATCCCTCTAAGGCTTTGAAAAAGTATGCTATCTTTTTTTTTTTTAATTAAATGAATCATAATGTGTCTGGTCATTAAGGTTTCAGTGTGAGTAGTTGTGATGTGCATTATAATTTTATCTTAAGGTGGTGGACAGTAGCTCATTTTTTTCTGTTGTATAATTTAATGTGGGGCCCTATTTAGCAGCCATGTTAAAGTGTAATATGATGTATTCTTGCAGTGGTCTTAATGGAAATAAGTATGTTTTATTATGTGTTGTACTTTAGTGTACATAATCTCAAGGTATAGTTTGAACAATTATGTAAGACTTTTTGGTGTCATAGTGAAGATTTGAAATAATTCTCTGTTATTTCTAGTGTAGATTCACATTTTCCTAAAATATAATGTTGTCGCAAACATGATAATCTTTCAAAATAAGTATTTTCTGCATATCGTAATGCATGGTCATAAGGGCAAATAAAAATATAAGAATGAGCATAGTGACTAAAGGTATTCAGTCCATCAAAGTTAACCCTTTAATCGCCCAAACAAAATGTAGCCTTTCAAATCCAGATACTTATCCAAAAATTCTTTAGAAGAATTTAAACAAACTCATCATATTATCAATTTTACAAATTTTGAGCTCTGAAGGAGTTTTTTTTTTTTCCAAAGAACAATTCTGTATCTAGGCTTAAACTTCAAAAGCTTACACATTAGTATTGTGGTTGTACATTTTAAGTTATAAGCTATGGGACATCAAGAGACCTTTTGACATATCAATAACCAAGGATATCTTAACTCCTAATCTCCATCAACAAGCATTCATTAACCCTTTTCTAAACTCCTGTTTTATGCTGTTTTCTTATGATAATGATAGTTTTCATGTGAGTTAAAAAGACTTGATGGTTTTATTGTATTTTTAGTAATTATGTTCTCATTTTTAAGAGTTATGTGAATGTTCAGAATATGGCACACGTTCCCTTGAGCTGCTGCTGTTGAATGTTAGGCCTAACTCTTCAAGGTATTTTGACAGTAGACAATGAACAACAACAACCTGATGCCCACTTATACTCATTGAAACTGATTTGGTGATGTTTATCAAGCTAATTGTAACACTGAGAAAACCATAACTCATTTCCTTGTAATTAGTGTTGTTAATAAGTGTTCACTGACTGCTAATTTAAGTGTGTTGGAATTATCAGAGTATTGTTGGATCCACATAATATAGTACCATCATATTTCAAAGATTCTATCAAAGTATATATTTCAAGATAACTGAAGAAAGTGGATTGTTTAAAATACTGTGAATAAGTATTTGTATTGAATCACAAATTACAGTTATATGAAGGTTATTTTGTGTGTAAATGAACTTCTAATGGTAATTTTTTTGTTGGTAAAAGAATTGGGGAATATCTTGACCATACCTGAAACTTTTGAAAACATCCATTGGGGATTTTGCCACAATATTTTATATGCATGCCAAGTGAAATGTCAGTGATGTTAAAACTAATAAACCACAAGTCAGAATACAGCCATATGTATTAATTGATTTAATACATATAGCAATATTGACATCAATAAAGGTAAACAAAAAAAGACAAGTAGCTACTATTTTCACTTCAAAAGTTGGTTATTACAGAGTCATTTAAAATACTTACTATTAAAAACTCTAAAAAACAACACATTTGTAAATTTTTTAGAATTTTCCACACCATACCAAATCACTGAAAAAAAAAAGAAAATAATGATTCATATCTTCTTTTTTCTGTAATTTTTCTTCTCAATCAGTGGTTTTGTTATTACAGTCTTTGGTGGTCTGAACAATTACTAATGAATCTCATCTTTGAAAATAGATAAAGCCAATGGCTAGAATTAGTTTTATAGAAGATATACTAGTCTATCTACATCAATATAGAGTAAATAAAATATCTGAGCAATAATTTGTTGATTCTTGAGATATTGACTACCTGGAATTCTGATAGAGCTAAGCAAAGGATTCTAACGTGAGACAACACTTAAGAAAAAAGCACAGATTTTGACATTTTTTGTAGTTTTCTTAGATGTTCTTTTCACTTCTGAAAATTTTTTCATTTTATGTCATATCTGTGTGAAAGCTACAAAAACGTTTCTTCTATGACAAGACATGAGGCAAGCTTAGTTAGGTCTATCAAGTTTGGTAAGCAATAGCTAAATGTTCTGATGTCTCATGGACATGGGAAAAGCATGATGATTCTCGAGGTTTTAGGGAAATTGCTGTTTGTTATACTCTGACTTAGGATCATAGGAATAAGAAAACAATTTGAAAATTTCTGGCCATTTCAGGAAAGTGTTGTATATTTGATGGTTGGAAGCTTTCTAATGTTATCGTTTAAAAAATAGAAAAAGGGGATTGAGGGATGACACAAGAAATTATTGGACCATTAATTTGATTTTTAAGCTCATTTAAAAAATTATTTTTAAAGCTAACATTTAACAAGTGAATTAACTTGCATAAAAAGGGGGTTTTCTGCCTCACTAAGTTTACAAGTTTGTTTTTCTTTCTAAAAATATCTGCTTTGCTTGGAATATAGATTCTGATGGTAGTTTTTATCTTAACTCTCAGAAAGTATTTTGATAAGGTACCTCAAAACATTTAATTGGTAAGTTAAAATGTGTATGAAATTGGTGGAAAGTTAAAAGGTAATAAAATTTGACTCAGTGATAGAAAACAAATGATGATAGTTAATAGGCATTTAACAGTTAAAGATGCTAGATACCACATTTCTTTCAGAAGCTAGACTTCCCTTCTTCAGGGGTAAATTAGGAATGTGTGAAAATTAATAGATCTTCAGTGACATTATGAGTATTTATAGTAGCAGGCTGACAACATGAAGTATTTACATTGTTTATGAAAAGGAATGTTTGAAGAGTGACATTAATTTCTTGTCTAAAGTAAGAAGGGAATAAGATAAAATGGGTGTGTATAAAACAAATTATAAAGAGAGGAAAAGAATTTGATGATTTGTAAGGAAATATTGAACATTTAAAATGAAAAATTCAAAACAAATCTGAGAACAAACTTTGTAAGATAAAGAGAATATAAAAATGTATATGAATACAAAAGTAATTAGAAAACAAAACTGAATTTAGGAGCAAGAACTGAAATTGTTCAAGTAGAAGATGTGTAAAGTAGTGCATTTTCTTAGAAAATTTATGGAATTTGAACATTTGCTGAGGATTTTTTGGATTTGTTCATACTAGTAGCTACATTTTTTTACAGTGCATGAGATAGAAGTTGTTGCATTGTTTAAGCAATTGTGTAAAAATGTACTGTTCCTTTTTATATAAGCTTGTTGGATATAATGTTGGTGGTTCTCAAAAATTTCAGTTCATGCAAGTTACTTTATTAAAAGTATTATAACCAGTCTGTGGTAGGTTTTAATTAACTTTGTTGGGAACCAAGGTAACTCAGATTTTTTTTTATTTTCTGCAAAGAGACAAGATAGAATTTAAGGAAAATAACTTTAAACAGACATTAAATTCCCTGAAGGATTTGTTTTTCCCTCTATTTTGTTAAAAATTGAGAGATCCTAAGCTACTTGGAAAGCTATTTCTGTACTTGATAATGGCATTGAGATACTGGAACGACTGATTCTGTGGATACTTTTTCTTCAACTATGAAGAATCTACACAGTTGTACTGAATGAGCTAAAGCAAGGAAAATTAACTTGCATATTAAGAATTGTTATGATGACTTTGTGATCTGAAAATTTAGATATAAGTATGATTATTAATAAATGTCTATCTTTGGTTGAGTATTTGACTTTGGTAAAAAGATTCTATTTGTAGAATTTTTTTAAACTCTATATGGGCTTGGTCATTTTGATGAACTTCACAACCACCATGTAATCATGAAACTATGCATACTATAATTTTTAATGTAGTAAGTGTATCTTCATGAAATTTGGCAAGCTTTTAGTAAATATTGCAAGTCTTGTACAGAAAAATGAAATTTTGAATTAGGTACTGTTAATGAAGATTTATCTCAGAATTTATGGAGTCAGAGTCTGAGTCAAACTGTGATTAGTCTAAGTGTGAGATGATTTTCATGTAAAGACTAAAAATACTTTTTTCATCTTAAAGTTTTAAGATTTTATTTGTATAAATTCTAGAACCTCCTAAGTGAATGTTAAAAGTTTTTGTCATTAAAAGTTTAATTTTATTTGTTACTTGAACTACCCAACATTGTATACAGGCTCGGCCCATTTGACCAACCTTGTAGTAAGTGAAAAAGAAATCTAAATTACACTTTTTTATTTCTAGAATGACTGCATATTGTTACAGACAATTACACACTATTTATTTTTATAGCTAAGTCTAATACAATTCAAATGTCCCAGTCATTTAGATTTGCTGCCTAACTGCCACTAAGATTAGCACCAAAGTGAATTATTGCAGCAGGGAAGCCTTATGTAACCACAGCATTAAGTTACCAGCACACTTAGTCAAATTACAATATGCTGCCTCATGAGGCATGCTTGCTTGCGCTCTAAAGTTTTTTTCTTATTTTTCTTAGTTCAGGAATGTCTGACGTATCAGTGTGTAAGTACTCAGATACTCAGAAAATAATATAGAGGTAGAAAGAAATTTTAAAATGTGCAATTTGGAGCAAAGAATTGTCTGTGATACTCAAGTGTGAAGATTAAGAATTCATTAACATGTTTCCTTTTGAAATTAAGAAATTATAACTAATACCATAATAAAATTGATTTATCACCTATGCTTATGGATTTACTTTGATACCAAAGTAGTTTAATTAAACTTTGAATGTAATTCTGTAAAAAGGTTGGGAAATGTGCATTTTAACATATTCAGGCCTGTGCAAAGCTGGTAATAGGCCCAGGCCAGATGGGAAAGGTAGGCCCCATTTGAAACTGCTCATTATGTATTTTTGTAATCAGTACTAAATACATATGATTTATTTATGGGTATATACATGTACATGTAGTGTACATGATGTACTTTCAAGTAACAGAAGAACTAAAACGATTTATTAAAACGTAGTAGGCCCCCTCAAAATCGTAGGCCCATGCCAACTGGCCCCCTCTCTGTTCTGGCCTGAACATACTCATGTATAGAGGATTAATTAGGAACAAGAATATTTATATAACTTATTTCTAAGGCTACTAGAATGATATCTGGTATATTTCAGTTGCAAAGAGGGCTTAAAGACTTTTTTTTTCTGGAGCATATAAGAACTAGGTGTGAATTCACATGTTTATAATTGTTGGGGATTTTGATAACTTGTCTGTGTGTATGTCAGATTGAGTGGTAGAATAAGGTTGGAAATTGGGAAAAAGTACAGGCTTTGGAAACCCATCTACAGACTTGTTCTTCTGCACATTTACTTCCAAGTTAAGAGTGGAATAGCTTGTATGATAATGAGGTGTATGCTTTTACTTTTAAGTTTTCTACTTTTGTTTGTTAGGTATATAGATGTTGAGGGCTATGTTCAGCATAGATTTGTTAGTTTGATTAGTGAAGGGATGACCTTCTTGAGATGAATGAATTTCTGTCACCTTTCTCATTTTTATATTTTTTATTGAACTCGCACACTATACAAGAAGGCAGGTGAAGATTTTGGATGCTACAAGATTATCAAAAACACTGTAAATATTATTATATATTTGGAATTCTATAAATATCAAAAGACATTACTGTGTATCTAGATAGTAAGTTACTACTTCAATGTTCTATCATTGTAAGTCTGTTTTCCGGTAAGGTACATTACCTCTTCTCACGTGTACAGCTATTCTCATTCAGTGCTGCCATCTATATGCAAAAATATATTTTCATATGCTACAAACCTTGAACTCCCACGTACCCCACACTCAACGTGGTTCAACTGCATCTTGCATGTAAATGATCATGCGACAATCCTCCACCAATATGAAATGACACACCCTCCTGACTCGTGTGACTCCCTAAATTCTTCAAATGTGCTCTTTTTCACATGTTCATTTCTTTTTTTTTTTACAAAGTATGATATACTTGATTTATTTCTTTGCTGCCCCTTGTAATCCTATCCATTTTTCTCACGTCCATTTTTTCCACCTTCATCTTACCCTTACAGTTTTCCTGCAGTACATGTCCAACATACACCTCCTTTCTGAGGCACTCCAACAATCCCCATAAGATTTTTCGGGTGATATACATTGCCTCCTCCATGGCGCTATTGTTCTCTTCAGCCCTATCCCTTCACATATGGTTTTGTTGCTGTTAGAATGGTATTGGGAAGGATGCTGTCTTTTCACAGGTTCATCTACCTTCCCCTTATCTTCATGACTTCCAGATAGCCACTTTTCTCCATTGGTTTGTTTGTGGAGATTTTTCAGAGTCTTTGGAATCAAGTGAGTCCACATTTAACCCTTTAGTCTTTAGTTACTCGTTTTTCTCATTCTGATTCCATGACCTCTCCTTTAAGTGTTTCTCATCCTGCAACCTCCCATCCTTTACCAGTTTCTACAACTCAGAGTTTGAAATTTCACCGTATGTCTCAGTCAGGCTCATTGTTTTCATCAGTTCTAGTGACTTTCAAGTGGTTTCCTGTCTGTTGGGGGCACATTTGGCTGATTTTGTTTCCCTGTGGTGGTTATTCACTATGGGTGATAAAGGTAAATGTCTTGAATGCCTATCTCCATATTCATACTTTTCATCAGTCCAGATACTGTCTTTGGTATGGAGTTGTATATCAATTTTGTGCCTGGTCTTTTGGGCTCGCTTCAGCATCACCTGTATTTTATTGGGCTGTCATGGGTTTTGCTGAACTTCTGCATGCTCTAGGGTTGTATTTACACCACTACATGACTGGTTCCTGTTAGCTTATTCTGAACTGGAGTCATCTCACTACACACATCTACTACTGACAATAACAGCTTGTACTGGTTGGATTCTACACTTTATGAATTTTCCTTTTGCCTTCCCACTATCTTATCCACTTGGGTGTATTTTTCAACAACTCCCCCCCCCATCATTTGGGCTCATCTTTCTCCACGTCTTCTCTGTTCACTAGTATTTTCAGTTCTCCATGCATTTACTGCTTTCTCAGTTTCTGCACAAAATGTTCTGTTGCTTTTGAGGACTTGTACTTCTATGGAAGCCCCTATTCTTTTGGGTTTTCTTCAGAGGTCTCTGCACAGCCCATGGAATCTTGCTTGGGATCCTTTGGACCCCCAAATTACCCTTGCTCCTTCCCTTACAGACTGCATTGGTGATTGAACAAGGACAGCATAACGAAGGGAGTACCACTTCCTCCACCTTGTCTGGAATTGCATTGAATCACAGAAGCTTCTCTTCAAGGTTGGGGAGTGTTGGTCCATCAGCATTCCCTGGCACTGTTCATCTGTATGTAACCTTTTTTTTTCTGTCATTGCAATTTAGGATCGTCAACTGATTTGATTGATCTATTCCTCCCAGTCTTATTTTTCTCAAATTCTGCTTCAGGTGTCTTTGCTTAAGATCGGGCACCTTCCTTTTTTCCTGGAGTCTCACCTCCATCATCCATTGGAGAAAACTCTTCAGTCAGGCATCTCATCTACTCCTCATCATTCATTTCCTACTATCTGTATTCAGTAGTTTTTTCTTCCTCATTGCGATACTGACTTCCTCCTGTTGCCATCCTTCAAACTTCAGTGTGGCTGTGACTGGGTAAGTTATCTTTTCTATATATATTTTTCTCTCCAAGGTCTTGTCCCATTTAGGATTCGAATCCCACTCAGTGGTGAGCATTGCCTGTCCAGGTATGCTTCCTATATCTCAAATCTGCCTGTATGGCAAAGATGAAATAATAAAACACAACATACCCATAGCCAATAATGCATACTTTTGAGATGAGGTGTTCCACAAGATCGCTAATAGGTTCTTCCTCACAATATATTTGCTTCATTAATGTCTGTTCCAGACAATACTAACCCATGGACTTACATGGGTAAAGCAGAATGGGATAGCTGCCTATCCCTTTGATTGAATAAATCAGGGGCAGTCTGCTTTTCAGTATAGGTCTTCATGGTAACCAGTAGCACTGTCTCCGGTGTTGGCTTTCCTCTAGACAATCCACCACATATCATCCCCCCCTTGTTCTTCTAGTGGAGTATGGGAGTCCTTGCCACTTTCCAGTTCTGAGCCACTGGGGTGGTGGACCTTGTAGGAGTCCTCCTGAATGTGTTTGCTACCATTCAGTAGAGAGTAGGACGGTGGTGTTCTGTTGGTGATCCTCCAGTCATGAGCTCCACCTCTGTGCATTGGGTCCTGGAGGTTGATGTTGATCCCAGTTTCTGTGCAGTTCTATCCAGAGAGTGAGGTTGCTTATATTTTCTAGATGCCATCCACTTCCATGTGGTGGGACCCAGAGGGTGACATTGTGTTCCAACTTCTGTACAGTCCTATCCGGGAATGATGTTGCACGTCTCCAAATCAATATGCTCCACCTCTAGGGTGGGTCCCAGAGGTTGATTGTGTGTGCAACTTCTGTGCAGTTCTATCCAGAGGGTGAGGTTACTTATATTTTAAAGATGCAGTCTATTTCCTTGCACTGTGACCCAGAGGCTGTTATTACACTCCAGCCTTTGTGCAGTCCTACCTGGAGAATGACGTTGCTTCGGAATAGATCCATCATATTGCAGTTCACATATTTGATTGGAATCCCTCATCCTACCATCACCTGGATGTTGGTTCCCAGTGAGTGTTTTTGGATTGCAGCTGGACCAATCAACACAAGTCCTCGCACATGTGTTGATTGTGTTACCTCTTCCTCACTCAATTTGCCTTTGGATCTCCACCTCTATGTGGTGAGTCCTGGATTTTGCATCCAGCTTCTGTGTGGTTCTATCCGGAGGGTGAGGTTGCTATATATTTCTTGAGGCAATCCACTTCCATGCAGTGGGACCTGGAGGCTTCTTTACAGTCTTATCTGGAGGATGATGTGATCAGGTGATGGTTTTTCATTTTGTGCTCCACTTCAGAGTGTTTTCACTGCCTAAGGCTGATGTTGCACAGGGGGGTGCCAGTCTGATTGAGTTTGATGTAACATACTATATGGGTACATCTCTTACTCCCATTATTCAGATGTTGGGTTCCCAGATGTGTGGTTGGGTGTACATTTGTGCATGTGCCCATTTCATAGATAAGTTTGCACAGTATATCCTTCTGTTCAACTTAACTTGAGGTAAAGAAGACACTGTGGATCCTCCTCCTATCATGGGTCAGAGGTTCTATTCCCAATACTGCTTGGGTTTGGACTGAAGTTGACTGACCACGTTTAGTCTGCTGTGCCCTAGCCACTTTACACCTTGGAGCACTTCCATTTTAGGTTTCTCCACATTCCTGTCTCTAGATGATTCTTCTGCACTCTTTCTTGTAGGGAATTGAGCTTCCAATATACTGTGATTTGAATTCCAAACCAATCGGTTGTCTCTCCCTCTTTGGTTGTGCTCCTTCCACTTTCTGCTTGTATATGCAACACCTATTTCTATACAGGGTGCAGAGTATACCTAGTACTGAAGTGATGCAGTCTTCCACATATGTTTCTCTCCCAAGGGGTCACACTTCATGGATGTTCTTTGGACGCTTTCAAAGGATACTTATTTTTATCCTTCGCACTGGTCCCTTTGCCTACTCCATGTGGAATTCCAGCTATGCATGTGAGAGGAGGTAATGTATTGGAAGTTATTTTCCTATACTGAAAATATATTTCTGATAAGTACTTACCTCTTTTCACACTTCCCACTCTTCTTCCCCACTTAAAACTGGTACTTTTCTTTTCTGCCTAATCTCGAAGTGATAGTTTGGTAGAATCAGAGTGAGTCACGTGTCAGGAGGGTGTGTCACTCCTATTCTGGGGGGTTGTTGCATAATGATTTACATGCAAGACATAGTAGAACCATATTGATTTTGGGGCACTCAGTTGATAGACTTCTGTTTTCAAACATTGGATATTCTGTATTGGGGCCCACAGCCATCACATCAATTTTTTGGCATGTCATATTCTGGGTATCCAGAATTTGATTACAGCTTTTGGCATTGCCCTCATCCTTTATCTCTGACACTGCCACATCAGCCCCACTCTGGCATTAATCAGGAATCTGTTCCCACATTCCATGTTCATGCAATCCTAAATGCCTATTTTGCTTGGTCAAGATTTTCTGCTAGTAAATGTCATGAATTGCTCCCTTCTCTGATTTCCAAATTCCATTTGTTTATTCCATGGAATCCTAACCTCTCTTGTGACCTTTCTTCCATTACCCATTATGGGTTGGATTTGACAGTTAATTCACCTAGCATATTCCTCTCTTTCTCCTGATTATTGTTGCCTTTTTCATGTATTTCCCCATCCGATCTATCACCTTACCTTGTCCATGGCTGCACATTTCCATCTTCCCTTAGAATACATCATCAGTGCTGGTATGTGGACCACTGTGCATACCTGTCACCATTTTGTGCTCCTTTGTTTCTCTGTGAATGGTAAGTACTCCATTAATTTTCTTTTATTTGCAGGGTCTTTTCTTGCATGTTTGGATCCAACTTTATGGCGAGTGTTGCCTGACCGGGTATACTTAGTTTTAAATCTGCACTGTAAGACCTGTGATCATATACCACATTAGATGGCCTTGATGTTGATACTTTTCCTACCGCAGACCTGATGTACAATTCCAGATGCCGCCAGGTGTTGATTGATTGACTCCGTCATGTGTTTTCTGCGCTTCCGTAATACAATGTCAAAACATATAACCAGTCATATTACACCCACTGTTGAGATGGGGTGTTCCAAAGGATTGCTAGTAGGTATAACTTGTGGTTTTTTGCTTCATAGATATGTTCTTCCTGGACTGTATACTCATGGACTAACATGAGTAAAGCAGACAGGGATAGCTGCCCTTCTCTGATCATCCATGACATTTGAGGTTCTTCCTACTGTGGACCCAATGTACAATTCCAGAGGTTGCCTGGTGTTGGTTGATTGATACTGTCAACGTGATCACTCTGCTTTTCAAAATGGAGTATTGAGGTCACCCGTCGCACTGTCTCTGGTGCTGTGGTTCTTGGGACTCTCCAATGCACTGTTTCCTTCATTCTTCTAGTGGATTATGGGAGTCCTCGCCATTTATCAGATCCTAGCTTCTGGGCTGGTTGACCTTGAAGCCTGTCTTCCTGAATGTGCACAATACCACTCGGTTGACAGTAGGGACCGTACACTCATGGACTAACATGAGTAAAGCATACAGGGATAGCTCCCCATCTCTGATGATCTGTGGCATTTGAGGTTCTTCGTACCACAGACCTGATGTTCAATTCCAGATGCCACCAGATGATGGATGTAGCACTCTGCCATATATAAATAAATAAATATATATATATATTGCACTTTGCCCCTCCAGCTGAGGCATTCTTTTTTCTACTGTCCACTGGATGCCAATTCCCATTGGATCTGGTGTTTTTTGGAGCCAGACGAACCACATAAGTCCTCACAGGTGTTTGGGTGGTTACCCTCCTCCTACTGTGGACTGGATGATAAATTCCCAATGCCACCAGGTTTTGGACTGGAGATACAATCTCATATACGATAACACGACGATGAGAAGCGCATTTTGATTTCATTTATTTGAGATTCTGTTGGTGTCTGTGTTGTGTTCACAAAGCATACCATCTTTTACTTCATTTTCTCCAATTCAGTCTTGTCATGCTTTCTTATGGTTATAATTAATATTTTAGTAGTTAGTTTAGTTGGTTTTAATGTAAGAGATTAATTTCCATTGCTATATAGAGGTTGGCTTGTTCTGTCTGCAATGTCATGGTTGTTTTTAGTGTATTATCAATAATATTTTTGAAGGTGTAAAAGGTAATCAGACTTGCTAAGTTTCAACTGTCACAATAAATTTGTTTAATATCTTGTTTTTCATTTCTTTGAAGCCTTTATTTTGTGGAGGGGGTTATGAGTAGATACTGCTAAAGGGCATTGTGTGGAAGAATTATGCATGGGATAATCTTTTGGGGATTTTAGCTGTCATTATTTAACTCATTTTGTAAAGTGAATTCACTTTCTGAATTTGTAGTAGACAGAATAGTGAAATATAATTTTCTTTTATAGATTCTCCCATGTAATGATTAGACAGGGCTTTAGGCTCAATATTTCTCTCACACTGGTTCTTCTATCTTCCTATGGATGTTTCTCATTCTTCTGGGAGAGTTCTTCTTCAAGACTCTCTTACTTTTCTGTTCCTGAGCTTTCTCTTACTGTTAGTCTCCTCTGATGGTTGTTATTGACAGTTTGCCAAAGTGTATCTTAACCTTCTGCTTCATCTCAGAGTTCATGTAAAGTTATACTGTGGTTTTTTAACATAAGTTGCTATGATGAAGTTTGTTAATAAAGTTGTATGTTTTCTTGTTCTGGGACACAAAGATATTTAGTCATTATTTATGCTTGTTAAGTTCCAAACTTTATGCATCTTTATACAGATCATTTATTCCTAACTGTATTCTTCTCAGGGAATAGTTGCTCCATTCAGTGGTGTTTTCATGGTTGTCACAGTTCCATTCCTAACATTTTTAGTTGGCTAACCCTCAACTGGTATGGTAAAATATTTGTATCATAAGCAAAAGGGTGAGTCAAAATGACCCATGTGTAATAAACTTCAAAAATATTATCTTTATAATACGGTGGGGTCAAAATGTCCCATAAACGACAAACAAACAATTACAACAGTAAGAAAGAGAACTGCAACAACACACCTGCTCTGCTCAACACTCAGGAACTGATTGAGGATAGAATACAGAAAATATTGGGTAGAGAGTAGCACTAGCTGAATTGGAATATAAACTTGAAAAAATCGCCTTTGGTCATTCTGACCTTACTCTACTAGTTGAGGGTTAAGATTTTTATCTGTGTGGATTTTTTTTCATCCATTTTATCTGGATGATTTTTTTATTGCCTTTGTCAAAGATGTTTCTTTTTTGTAATGATGATATTGAAGTAAAGCACAAAAGGTTTATGTAGTAAATACTTCATTACTGAAGTTGCTTTAATGATTATTGTGGAATTAATTATATTACTATTTGATTCAAAGTGTAATGTGTTTAAGCAGTTTTTCATTAGAAAAAATTAATAAGTAATTTCTGTTTTTGCAAGCTGGTTCTTGCATATAACCACGATTTACAAACCATTCTCAGGCAAAAAAAAAGCCCTGGCTTCCGACTGTGATCTTCAACTTTTATTTTTAGTCAGTAATCTAGGTCAGATATGAGTTTGTTCAGCCTTTGTACTCACTATGAATCACATGTTAAAGATTGTGGAGTAACAAATTGTACTTCCAAGTACATTTTGATAGAAAAGTGCTATTTCAGTGAGTTTTATAAGTAACAAGTTATGGCTCTCCATAGGTAAAAAGTTGGACAACCCTGCTCTATATTTGACTTGTGTTGTTGTGAGTATTTTTAGTGTTCTATTTATCATATACTGCATTTTAGGAAAGAAACCATTTTTAACCTTTCATTGAATTGGTTTATATATAAGGTTTACTGGTCAAATTTGATTATTTGAGTCATGAATCTTCATTTTCTTTTACCAACTGTGACATCTTATAATGTCTATCACAGCTACTCTTTGATGCTAATTATAAAGTGGGTATGTGAACCTTCCATACTGCTTTTATGTTATCCTATTTGCACCATATTGCTTCTCCTCTGTTTCCAGGTTCTGATAGCTTTCTGTGGTTGTTTTACAGTCTTCCTGGAGCTTATGAGATTTAGGTAAGTTTTTTTTTTTTATTATCTATGTAAATTTCCTGTTTCTGGTTTCTGCTTTCTAGTTGATCATCTTGATACGTAGGTCTGCCTGTTACTTAGTGTTATTGACAGTTGCCTATATGCTTTGGGCATTGGGTTTTGTTTCACACTGGATCAGACATTTATTCTCAGCCCAATTCACAATCCCTTTATCCATGTTTCTTTTTGAGTGATTGCTGAGGAAACTATGGCTCATCAAGCTTCCTAAGATTCTTTTTTGTTTAGTTATGAGACTTTAAAGTCATACCTGAGCTAATATAGCCTGTGCCTCTGTCCCATATGAAGGATAGACTATTTCAGTGGGCTAATTACTGCCAATATGTTTCTTTCATGTTACATTTGATGAAGACCTCTCTGTTGATCTTTTAACTTGCTCATAGTCTTGGCCCTATGTTGTACACTTCTAGATAAATACTGCCTCCTACTCTTCCAAAATATCCCTTTAATCCATTGCGTTTTTTCCAATATCACAGTTCCAAATCAAAATATACATTTAAAAATTTAAATCACTTAGTTGTTTTACAAAGTACATGAAACATATTACAGTAACTTAAAAAATGATGAAAGTAAAATATGTAATGAAAAAAATTACTTTTCAAAGCACTGCTGTCCATTCAGAAGTATCAGTTGGAATTTAATTTTAATTTTTTAAATTTAAAGTAATATTGTACTTGCAGTTACCAGTCTTGGCCATCTCAGATGTTTGGAAGTTAGAGGAGTGCATTGTTAATGAGCCTAAATATATATTTGTTTTAAGATCAAAAACCTCTTTACCAGCAGAAAAAGCAAACCTATTGAATATTTCATTCAAAACTTGTTAGTTTTTCATTGTATTGTGTTTCTTTTTAAATATATTTTAGTATTTTATTATCACATAGATACCAATAATTATTTTTAAGTTAACAAGTTATAACTTTGAATTAATTATATTTAGCATTGGAAAGCTATGTTGTTTTGACATATTATTTTTCTTGTCATGATTGCTTCTTGTTCTTGTTCATGACAAGCCATAGTCGCTCTCTAAATACATCAGTTCTTACTGTATTTTGCATTCAGTATGTTAACATGTAGAGAGAGAGAGAGAGAGAAGTGAACAGAAGTTTTATTACAACAGTATTTACTTTTGTTAAAGTGATATACCACTCTCTAGAAAACGTGTTATGTGGTATATTCAGGTAAAGCTGGATTAAGCTTCAATAGTTCATGATGTTAAATGTGATAATGAAATTGTACACAAAGTGAAATTCAAAATTATTGATCTTTATTATAACACTAAACACAAACATAGTGCATGTACTTTCCTATCCTTATATGGTACTGTCACATTTACTGGATTCTCTCAGCAGCTTCTCCTTCAAGATTCTGTTCCAGACTGTCTAAATCCAATGTTTCTTAGTGCACAAGAAATGTTGCATTTACCCAGAGTGACCAGAGCTACCTAAGCAACTGTTGTTCTCATTACATCTTAGGTGAGGCTGTAATCTCTTGATATCACCTGAGCATCCATTAAAGAACACTGCTGTTGATGATCCTGCACTACATGCAGTATTGTAGCAATAAATTCCCCAGGCAGAACAGGTATCCTCTTGAGAATAACAAAGGTTACTAGAATGAAATCAATGTAACTATATTCTGGACCATGTATTATGTGAAACCTACAGAACAAATAATAAAGCTAGTACAAATACTATATAATTACAAGAAGATAGATATGTGTTGTATATTCATACACCACACTTCAGGCTTATCCTCAAGCCAACAGTTAATTTTAACTTTAAAACCAATAAACTTTCAACTTGCACCATGGTTGAGGAGTTCATTAACACTTAGTGTCACACAGATGTCACAACCCTTTAACAAAGAAAATACAATACATAGTTACACTTAACAAAAATAACCTTCACCACAATTTTAGTGCATATAAAACATTACCACTGAAATCCTTTTACAAAAGTAAATGCACTAAATAATGGAAAATATGTAAATACTAAAGAGAAACTATTGATGATACAATAATGTGTAACATAAAAAATAATAACCCTTAGATGTTGAAACACAACAAAAAATTTAACATAGAAATATTGCATATCGCTTTAACAGTGATTCACTTTTTCCAAGGAATAAATTTCAAGTGGAACATTACAAAATCTTGTGCTTGACTTCTTCTTGGGCACTGCCCTGAAGTTTCTGCAGAGAAGGGTCTTTCTTCTGCATTTTCTTCAGCTCCCGTGAACCTACATTCGGGATGTCACTTTTCAAGACTTTAAGATACTTGCTATCTTGCTTGTTTTTGTGGTGACTGCAGTTGTTTCAGCAGTCTTCTTTTTGTCTAATTCCTCTAAATTTTTATTACCTGGTATGTTTCCAATCACCAAATCATATATTGGTGCTTTTATACACACGGCCTCGAGGTCTCATACGTAATATGGAGTATCCACCTTTATTTTTGCTATGGCAAACTTTTTCACTGTCCCATTAATTAGTACACAGAGGTGGACCTTGCCCATAATCTGCTAATCAGAGACTAGACTGGTTCTCACTGCTGTACTACTGCACCCAGTGTCTCGTATAACCTTAACTTTCTTGTCCCCAACATAGCCTTGGCGTGTGATGATTTGTTGGCATCTCTCAACACTTGTAACATGCTCTTAACACTACTGGCATTGTTAATTCATTGGCTAACTTCTGGCAACCATTACTCATACACTGATCAATTATGGAAATGGCACTTCCTTTTTGTGGTGAATCTGACAAGTTGTCTTGATTCTGTTTCTTCTGGCAGCAGCATCCATGGTGACAGTAACTTATTTCCTGTTTCTTAACAGCATTATCTTTGTAAGTAGCTCCAGCTAGTTTATGTTGAGATTTCTGCTGTTGCTTGGTAATGGGTTTGCACTTCTTTGCAACCTATTTTATAAGAAATATAGCATATCTTCTCTCTTCTTTGTATTACCCTCCTGTCACTTTTGGTAGACTCCTTTTCCTGGTCATCCACCACTGGTTTCGATTTTAACTGGATATTCTTGGACTTGCCAGTTATATTACTTCCATGAGCTTCCATATGCTATTCTGCCAGCTTGATGATCTCCTCCACGTCTTTTGGTGCTCTCTCCTTTAGGAACAGTGACATGTCAGTTGAGTAAGTGATCATGAACTGTTCACGTATTAGTAGATCTGCCAGTCCCTCAAAACTGAAAAATGAAATCCTTCTACTGTAAGTTCATATCATTTCAGCAAGACCACTTTTAATTTGTCATAGTTCATGGCATCTTCTGATGTCATGCCTGCATATATTTGTAGGCCTTTTCCTGTAAGAAGTGGGCTGAGACAGATTGTCCAGTCACCTTTGTCTCAGTTCTGAGTTTGGGCAAATCCTTCATATCTCTCGAGGAAAGCATCCATGTCATCTTTCTGTTCATCAAATTCGGGCCACTTGGGTCAGCTTGCCCTGACCCCATTGTCATTCTTGGGTCTTTCATCTTTCTGTTGGGTAAGCTTTGCAATCTCAATTTGTGCTCTAATTCTCTATATTTCCAGTCTCTCATCTCTCTCTTTTTATTCTTTCGCAATTTGTGCTTATTGTTTCTCTCTCTATTTCCAATCTTTCCTTTCTCTCATTTTCTTCTTTTAGTCTTTCTTTCTCTCTTCTATTGCCACTCTTCTCTCTTTAGTTCTTACTGTTGTTTGGCAAATTCTTGTAGTTCGCTGTCTTTTAACCCAAGAAACTCACCTCTTACTGTCCATTTATCAAAATCGAACATGTTTATATATTGTGAGTTACCACAGTTATATCCTGAACTTCAAATAATTGTCTCCATTTCGTCAAAATCCAAACAGACAGGTTCAATTACTTTAGCACACTCTTTGACAAGGCCAATTATTCTCCTTATCTCTATTAAAGTGTGAAACTTACTTTAAAATATCACCTGTTATGGCTAATCACTCACACGCTGGCTTCACGTTTTCTTTCGCTAACTAATTTTCTGACTGAACTGCACTTTTTCTCTACTTTCTACATCTTGTCTTGTACTCGTGAGCCACCTATATATACCTCATTTACCGAGGTCTTGAATTTCTCTAAACTATGTGAGCAGTGCTGATTCAACAATACTCAGTTAAGGTAATGAGAAAAATACCAAAGGTTTGAGTGATGTCATGTCAACAATATTAGTAAAACCTAGACAACAATGTAATTGCAAACACAACGTAGGACTTGTACAGAGTTATGTAACCAAACTTGTCATAACTATTCACCTTAAAATAATTTCTTTTAACCCTCTCGTTATGAAAAGTAAATTCATTATTAAATCACCAAATAAATAAAATAATATGACTTACACTAAACAGTGTTGTATATCCAAAACCTTTATTTTAGCACCAACAGTGGATCCTCTAAAGCAGCTGTAGATTGCTGATTGGTCATTGTGATGTCTTTTATTATATTTTTGGCTTGAACCTGCCTGGTCTAGGTCAGCTCCATCCACAACTGTGGACTTCATCTAACCAGGAAGGTGGCATTGAGCATCATTCTACACAATCCCCTTCCTGGTTATGCATTACCCAGGCCTCCATCCATTTGGCTCCCATTTCTTGACCATACCACTTCAGTGTCTAGATTTGAATCACTGTCAGGACTATGGGGATGGTAGTGTGTGGGGTTGTCAGCAGGTAGACCCTCATCTGCTGTTGAGGCAGTTGTTGGGACTTCTTTGTTTGGCTGATGATAGTTTTTGTGTCCCACATTTTACCTTACCTGTAGTCTAGTGATCCTCGGGACATTGATGGCCAACCACCATGGTGAAGGCCCATTTGTTTACAGTGAAGGTTCCTGCCATCATTGATGGTGGTGAAATCAACATAGGCTGACTTCTGGTGATGTTGGCCACTGGAATACACTGCTGTCATTGTTGATGGTGCTTGTCAAGTATTAACAGATGCCTTGCCTTCTGCCTCCTTGGTGTTTGACCATACTTCTAGGAGATTTCATTTTCAGGAAGGTCATCCTGGCCCATTTGTTAAGCATATTTTATGCAGATGTAGTGGATCTCTGTCACTCCTATCCATCAGTGAAAATTCACTTCCTGCCACTTAATTCACTGTCAAAATTCAAACAAGAAAAAGTATTAATGAAAATAATATGGACATGTATCTTCAAGTAATACCTTACAGGCCAGTAATTATACTTAACATTGTATCATGAGTTTAACATCCATATACAAATCCCTTATTTCCATTCACATGTGGCTTAATAGTAATGTTCATTAAGTAACTGATCCATTTGTTATAACACTCAAGAATTACTTTGTCACGTTCCTACATGTATGTGGGGGGGCCAAAAAAAGTTTTTAAGACTTATATTGTCATTTACATATATACCTCCATTACATGTCTTCACATGTGCTAATAGCTTTTAACAGATTGCCATCAGCTACCACTGAAATTACTCTACAACTGCCTTGGGTTTCTTATGAAGCTACTTCTGTGGTCTAATAAAATGCTACTACTTATGAGCCATCAAATTCACATGTTTTTCTGTTCAGGTCACAAAATAATCACTGACAGAATTGAGCTAAACTAAGACTTATCATCAAAAATTTTCATTAGTTAGGATTATAGTTCGTGCTGTTACTAGAGTATGTAGAAATACACACTCAAATGAAATGCAGCTTCCTCTCTTACATGATATTCTTTGTAGAACTCTTGCTACTCTACTATATCAGATGAGAGATTCTTGTGAAATGTCTCTGACATTTTGACTGAAGAAAAATCATTTGGTAAATTGGAAAGCAAGGGCTACAAAGTTCTTTAAACAGTATTTCCAAATTTCTAGCTATTATCTTCAGTTGTGTAGACTGTTGATGCACTATGTATTATGTCTACTGGCATCAGCCTTCCTAAACTATATTAATTGAGCATCTATCATCTGATAACCTGTGGATATCTCTTGTAGTGAAATTCTGCTTGATAGCTGGGAAAGTAAGGGTAGCAAAGCCCTTTTAGTCCTATTAATCTAGCAATCACTAAACTGCCCTAATTTCTGATGATCGAGTGGTAATCATACAATGTAGAGCACACACTGCCCCTTACAAAAAAACCCTGATATCATTTATAGCAAGGGTAACAACACCCTTTCAGCTGAGTTTTTGAACTCCTAGCTAACATCTCCAATCTTGCAAACTGGTGATGTACTAAGCATTACATCTACTAGCTCCAGCTGTTCTGGCTTTGTGGTAATCAAGTGGAAATCACATACTGTATAATATTCTGTTTTAGGAACCCATGAGTGAAAGGAAAGAAGAATGTTATAATATATTAACCACACTACATCTGTCATATCCAATGCTGATAAGGCTTTTCATCCAATATCAGGACTCATCATGTTGGCTGGGATATGAGAGACATAGCAATGATCTAGTTATTATGTATTTCATCAGTTTCATAAACAAAAACTGTTGTGATGTGACATAGATTAAACAAATGAATTGTAATTAATATATCAATTTTATTTAAATAATTTATAAATCAGATATTTAATCTAAGATTTAATAAAAAAACATTATTTATTTTATTTTAATATTTAACAAACTGGCAAGCTGGAGCAGGTCAAGCAAGGAGAGTGTCAATGGAAGAAAAATACATAAGTAATTATAAGAACCCACGAGTGAAAGCAAAGGAGAATGTAATATGTCAATGACTCTACGTCGGCCATAACCAGTCGGCAATAAGTATGGTGAACATCACCTGGTAGCTTGGGAAACAAGGATAGACATTTCCTTTCAGTCAGTGATCCTACAATCAATAACTGTTCAAGCTGTATTAATTAATTAATCCCTGCCATATCGATTGAGAGGTTGCCATTATCAGTTCCTTGGACTATCGAGGTTGAGTGTTACTACTTGATTCTCCAGTTCCTCATCTGACTCATCCTGAACAACCATATAAATATTCTCAGTGCTTTCTTCCTCGTCTTCAGGATCAGAGTGAGATAAAACAGTGGTTTCATCTGACTCGACTACCTCTTCTTCTGACTCTTAGTTAAGCCAGTTCTTGAGACGTTTAGCAGTCATGTATGGATGCACCTGAACAACACATACTACATGCTTTTGTGCACCCCTCGACTACTGTACCTTGAATGTTGATGAACTGGCTTGTGTGAGCACAAGATGGAGGCCTGCCTAGCCACAGCCACGAAGCTTCTGTGTTGTTAGCACATATCAATCCCACACCCAGTCTCCACTTTGGTACATTTGTTCCATCACTACCTTATTGTAACACCTATCATATGGTGACCTTACCTAGTTGTTGTTGTGCAAACTCATGAACTTCAACTGATCCAGACCATAACCACTCCATCTGATGGGGAGTAATAAAGTGAAGTGCACATTTTCACCACATCCAACACTTTACATAACTCTGAGAATGGTTTGGTTAGCTCTCTGATCCATGTAGATCTCTTCAGGTGCTCCAATCCAAGCTATTTAGTGTTTTGCTAGTGCATCTGTCACAGACTGTATGAATGTATTGACCAACTGATAAGCCAACCCACTTTGTGAAAAAGTTGATAGCCATGAGTATATACAGGATATCTCAGTCCATCTCTTGGTGTGGAGCAGCAATATCCAAGTCTAATCACTGCAGAGGAGAACCAACAATTCTTTGCTAGAGTTTACCCTGTTTAGGCCAGCATTATGTCTGGTTGGTCACACTATACAGTGTTCACACCAACACTGAATGTATTAACTCAAATGGGACCAGAAGAACTGCTGTAAAACTTTAGCACAAGTGCATGTGATACCTTGGAGACCTCCGGTCTTTGTATCATGTAAAATATGAAGAATCTCGTTCCTCAAGGCTCCAGGAACCACTAGCTGTAGCACAAGCTGAGAACCACTTCTTTATGGTTGATAACAATAGTACAGCAGACTTTTCTGCACTTGTAACAGCTCGTACATGTACCATAGGTTATGGATGTCTGTGTTACATTCTTCAGTTTGGCCCAGTCACACTTTGTCTTGCTACATGGCATGAAGTGCCCATGCTATATCTATATTCTTCAGTTGCTCTTCTTGGAGGACCCAAAGCTTTAATCATGGCATTCATCAACTTCTGGAGCCTACTACTGTTTGGCATAACTATGGCAAAAATGGCCTTAACTCCTACACAGTATCAAGGATCAGGACAATCATCAAATTTATGAAATCTTACCATTTGCCAAAACAACCTTTCTAAGATTCCATGTTGCAGGCCTAAGTGATAATACATGATTAAATCCTACTCTTGTAATGCTGTTATCTAACATGTAGTCACATCTTTAGAGTTTTTAAAGTTCACTAACCACTTCAGTGATACATGATACAATGGAACAGTGTAATTTCTATCACAGACATAGTGTTAAAAGTGGTTTTTGAAAACCATAACTGTAAACAGTTAAATCTTTGCCATACACTATCTGCATTCATGAGGCATTAGTACGGGAATAGTGTACCCAACTACATGTCTACTCTGTCCTGCAACTGTGATAACGTTGCTTCAATGCCACTGTCACTGGCATTGGTGTCCAACAGGAATTCACAATCCTGCTGTGAATATGCCAGCACTGGGGCTTCTACTAAAGCTCACTTCAAGGACTGGAATACTTGCTCACACAATCTGAATCTGAAATGTAGCCTTAGTAAGAGCTGATAATGTTGAGGTAATTTTGGAGAATTAGGCCACAAATTGTTGGTAATACAATGGAAAACCCAGGAAATTGCAAATTTCTTATTTGGTCGATACCAATCTTGCACCACTGTTATTTTGTCAGGATCCATGGAGATTCTTTCTTTACCTGCAAAATGACTAAGAAGTTCCACTTCCATATGCAGGAATGCATGCTTTCTGTGTTTCTCTTTCAAGCCCATCTTTTTAATTGCTGGAATGTCATTTTCGGGTTTTCAGCTGCAAACTTGAATAGTGACCAATCACCAAGACATTATTAGCAAAGATTAGATACTTCTCTCATTGCAGCCCCTTCAAAGTCCATTAGCCTTTTAAATGTAGCTGGCATATTACACAGGCCAAATGGCATGATGCAAAATTCATACAAGCCATCTCTCGTGGTAAAAGCAGTCTTAGGTCTACTCTCATCATCCAGTTTGACTTGCCAGGTCTAAAGTATTGAACCATCAGGCTCCATCCAGTGTATCCAAACATTCATCTGCTCATGGTAATTGAAAGGTGTCAATACAAAGTACCATATTTACCCATCTAAAATCAATATAGGACCTGGGTGTACTTTCTTTCTTCCTTGGAATCACTATTGGAGATGACCAGGCATTCTGTGAAGGCTGTACGATTTTGTCCTTTAACATCTGTTGTACTTCAGCAGTGCATACATCCCTAGTGATCCCTGTATCTGTGTGATGTTGTTCAGTTGACCATCTAGCTGTAACTATATATTGATTATTTGTTTGTTATGATTTAAACAATATATAAATATAAAGTCATAAATGATACAATTTCCTGATCTGATTGTGAGTGCATTAAACTTGTATGGAATATTTAAGCATTCTTACTTTAGAAGAAAAGGCTGTTATTGTATCTATATTCATAGTTCATAACCTTAAGAAAATTATTTTGTGTGTAATTTTATATGCTATTTATAGCTAATGACAATTAAAATACTTAATGGATTTGTTTGTAATATGTATCAAGTGTGAAATATAGAACTGGGTGATTATTAATTAATTGTTGGGCTCATTAATTGACTACATTTAACAATTCAGTTATTCTCACATGAGACTAACTTTCCTATTTTCAGCATGTTTTGGGTTGTTGTTTTTTAAATACGTTTTCAAAAACTAGACTATGTTTACTATGATGTACATTTACAGTTACAACAATTTAAAATTACTTTTTTTTTAATCCTAAACTTTTGTACAGTATAAGCAAAAGGCACTGCTCCATTGGATGCAACTGGAACCTTATTTTGGCACTTCCAAACAATTTCATATCTGGAAAACTGTACTGTTGTGCAAGGATGAGGCAAGTACTGGAGATCAGTAATCGATTACGAATACTTACTTCATATCTTTATGAATATGAAAACTATTAAAGGAAAAATGCTAAGTATTTGAATATGAATACATAGGAATGCATTCATGAATACTTTGTCATGTAATATGCAATAATGATAAAACAGCAGACAATAAGATCTCTGTTTCTTAATTTATGAAACAAATTTTTTAGAAACTGAAACAAGCAAAATTTGAACAAATAATAACATTTCAATACTTTTATTTTTTAAAATGCAATAACAAAGTAAGTTTCGATGCATCAGTATCTAGGTTTTCCAACTTCTCCAGGGGAATCTTCAATACATACTAGAAATAAATGACCTTATAACAGCAAATTGTAGTTTTTATTTAATTAGACACTCAATGTTTTGCTTGTTGGTGTGTTGACATTATTTATTTTTAGTAATAAAATGTCTTCTATTCACCAATATGCACAACAGAAATTAAATAATCTTTAATAAAGACTTAATCATCTTAATTTCTTAATCATCTTAAGTTCCATCGTGTTGGTGTTACCGACTGAACACTGGCCTATTTCTCATGTATGTCAGTTGCTTGTGTTGATTTTTGAATGTAGGACATGATGGCTGATGTTTTGGAAGTTATTTTTAGCAGTTGTCCAGCTTTTTTTCATGCCATCCCTGACCACAAGTTGTAGCTTGTGAGAAAAGCAGAGGTCATGTTCAGGAAGAAATGTAGATAAATTGGCTGCTGGTTTAGGTTCATCCAATAGTTCATTTTCTGAGTCACTGTCTGTAGATGAATTATCACTATCTCTCACAATAGGTAGTAATTGGGATTCAAGTCCTGGCAATTTGAAAGCCTTGATCATGTTGGATGCTTTAACAGGTGTCATATATGACACCTTGTTGTTGGTGTTAAAAGAGATTTATTATTACATCATGTTGAGCTGTAATGTTATCAGATGTGTGATGCCTCTTGAAATGCCGACATGCCAGCATGACTTTTTGCATTTTCCAGTCGAGTATAAATTGACCAGTAACTTCAAGAAAGTTGTGCATTTGTCTGCTATTTCAGATATCCACAGTGACATTGATGTTGGGTACAAGTTGCAGTAGAGAGATAAATATTTGTTGGACTTCATCAGACTTGCTCTTGATCAACATTGTCAACAGATGCTTGCAACTGGGAAGAATATACCGAGAATCCATTGCTGCCATTAGATCTTGAAAATCTTTTGACTCCACCAATGAGAAGGGTTGTAGTGTACCAGCAATAAAATTTACAAGTTTGTTAGTGATGTGCTTCTGACAAGAATGTGTAGACTAATATTTAGTTGGTTCTGTACATTACATTGGTATTTGAGGCTTATGCACCTGGATGGAAGTACCAGAGCCAGATATAGACTTCTCTAGCTTTGCCTCATGGTTATGCTAGAAATACAAAAATGTATCTCAGTTATATAATATTATTTATTATTATTATTTATATAATATTATTTATAATAATAAATAAAAATGATGAATATAGTTCAAAACATGAGAAATTTAATTTAACTATAGTAGCTTTATACTAGTTTAATTTTAGTAGCTTTGTGCAAAATTCAACATAAACAAATAAACATTAATCTGTAATCAGTAAAATATAAATTAGATTCACTTAATAACAAATATTAATTAAAATTCCCCATCTCAGCAAATAATTACATCTAAAACTCAATATTTTGTTATTTATTGCAGCTTTTCAAATATCCGAGAAAAGCTACATATTATTTTGCTTAAAATAGCTATTGTCTTTTCTTTTTTATGTTGGTATATGCTTTAATAGGCAAACATATGTTGAGGATAACACATGCAAGCTCTTGTTTGTATGTTAGTTAATATTACCAGTACATTATTTATCACTAAAACAAATCTAATCAGTAATCAGTGGTTGCAAGAAATAAACTCATCCTAGAATCACTGATGGATCTGACTCCTGACTATGTTATGTGCATAGCCTTACTCTTTTTTTTTTCTAATAATTATGTACAACCCTTTCCTTTACAGGCTTATTTCATTTGTTAATGTAAATTGAACACAAATGAGAGAAAAATTAAAACTATTTCACTGATGCAATTTGTTTTAAGTTTGATATTTCTGACACAAACTTAAATAACATTACTTAATAACTGTACTTGTTGTGTTTGAGTTATAAAAATGATACAAAGAATTTCTGGATGTATAGTAACCTTAATCATGGATCCATGGGCACTACAGGTCATTGAGTCAGGATAAGTCATTCCATTCACATCTTCACCACTATTATCCACCCAACCTGTAGGGTTTCCGTCTTTCTCTGTTCCTCGGATTTTAGAACTTAGTTCTATGGCTATCAGAGTTTGGTTGGTCTGGGGGTGGATAGAGTTGTGCTAGTTCTTTCACAATTTTATTCTCATCTGTTGTTGGGCCTACAAAGACAGGAGATTGGTGTCCAGTCATCGATCTTGCTCATCTATATCAGGACCTAGATTCTTCAAGGTTCACAAGTGACTCTCATTCCTCATTCTGAGTTGGCAATTTTTACTAGGATTGTGGATGTCCAAGTTCATTGTAGCCAGCTCCTATCTGCACATTGCCATACTGGTGGTATTCCACACTATTGGCATTTTTGTGCACAAGGGTAAGGTACTGCAATTCAGGGTTCATTCTCAGAGCTGAAACATCTATTCTTACTCCAACTCAGTATGTCGTCAGTCTGGGTATTTTGTTTTTTTATCACATATCTCAGTTGAGCTCAGCTGACTCCCATCTGGCTCCACATTATGGAACAGGAAACACAACTCTTACCTCTCCTTCTCCCACTGCACAGATGGTTCTTTCTCTTTTGGGAATGTGGGCATCACTCGGGATGGAACAGGAAACACAACTCTTACCTCTCCTTCTCCCACTGCACAGATGGTTCTCTCTCTTTTGGGAATGTGGGCATCACTCGGGATAGAACACGAAACACAACTCTTACCTCTCCTTCTCCCACTGCACAGATGGTTCTCTCTCTTTTGGGAATGTGGGCATCACTCGAATCCCTCATGACGTTAGGATGAGTGCACAAGAGAATATTTCAATGGTCTTTATGCAACCAATTGATCATAAAAATTGGTTCACTGGATTCTCCAGTTTCGTTATTCAGGATCATTCTTTGATCTCAAGGGGTTGTTAAGTTAGGACACTACTAAGATATGGGTTCCTCTGCCACCACGTCGTCCAGTGATCCATCTCTTCACAAATACCTTGCTTCAGGGCTAAGGTGCATATCCTGACAATCAGGAATTCCAGGGTCTATGCCACAGATGATAAGGCTTCCCTACATAATGTTTTAGTTCTCCTATCATATCACCCAACTAGCTTGCCATATTCCACAGGTGATGACTGTGGTAACAGATCAGTTGTCTCAACCCAATCAGATTCTTCCAACAGAATAGATGCTGCATTCCAAGGTTCTGTGGGATTGGCTCTCATTTTGAAACATTGATCATTTGTTGGTCGGCCACTCATTGAAATAACCAACTACTGACAATTCGGTTTCCAGTACCTCACCTTTGGGCTTTGGCAATGGGCATTCTGTCAGGATGGGATAGGATTACAGCTATAGGCCTTCCCTCCAATTCATATGTTACCCAAAGTACTAACTATGATTTGTCCCAACTCATTGTTGGGTCCTGTTGATAGCACCAGATTGGCAGCTACACCCTGGTTTCTGCTTTTGCAGTACCTTGAGGAGTGTCCACCTCTTCCACTTCCTCTTTGGCCATCTCTGTACAGGCAGCCATGATCTGACATGGGACACCCAACTGTTCAGAAGCTCAAGCTTCAGGCATGGAGGTTATGCAGTCCTTCTTTAGCATTGGTGTTTAATTTTTAAGGTTTACATGTATCTGTCTCAGTCTTTGATTAGTCCTGCGATGGATGTTTATCAATGGAAATGGCAAACCTATCAACAATTGTGTATTGAGAGGAGGTTAAACCCACTTTGATCCGAAGTGCCAACCATAACTCGTTTTTTGACCTGGCTCTTTGGCAAGGGTTTTGTGTCTTCTACAGTCACCCTGTATAAGGTGGCCTTATTGACTACCTTTCGATATTCGAGACAAATTCTTTGAGTCCAAAGTACTTTCCAGATTCCTCAAGTTGCTTTGGGTCCTTTGTCCCAAATGACCATTCCAGTTACCTAACTGGTATATTAAGGTTACATTACATGCCCTTTGTCAACACCCATTTGTGACCTTAGTCTCATATGTCATGTATCACCTTTACCTGAAGGTTACTTTTCATTGCTGTTGATCTACAGACATTGCTATTCTACCTACGTCCTCAGACCAGTTCTTCTTACCTAAGATACTGTCAGTCAGGGAAGAGGATAAATCCTTTTCTTCAGTTCACTATTTCTCACTTCTATGACCGATCATATTTCAATCGTTGTTATGTCCATTGAGGGTCTTGAAGGTTTTGTTGCCTGCAAAATGCATTTAGAGATGCTAGAAGACTTTTTATTCATTGGGATCATTCAGTTTCCCAGGATTTATCCCAAGTTGCATAGATAAGATGGGTATGAAATTGATCCATATTGCTTACTCTGTGCTCTGTTTGAAGGTGAGGAATCTTTTGCAAGTCACATCTAATCGGATTTGTCACATTTCTATGCCCTTAGTGGCTCAGTTGAATTACCCACTGGAGGACATTGTGCATACTGGTATGTGTATCTCCCTCAATACTTTTATCTTGCATTATTTGAATGATGTGGCAGTATCTTCATCTGAGGGTGTTCAGCTACTCCCTGTAGCTATCTTAACTACTTCCACTAGATTATACAGAGGTGTGAGTATTTTCATTGCTATGCTTGTCTCTTCTTTATTTACCTTTCAGGGTTCCTTACCTCATTTTCACAGGATTTCATTCTGTGGCGAGTGTTACTCAGGCAGGTGTGCTTTTATCAAACCAATTCCACACTAGCAACCACTAATTCGATATACTTTATCCAGGTTGCAACAGGCTCTGTAGAAATGAGGTGTTCCATAAGACCATCTAGAGGCTGACTGGGTGGTATTACTGTACTATGCTTGACTGCCACTCATGGACTATCATGAGTAAACCATAAGGGGATCCTGCCCATCCCTGCTGATCATTGAATTGGATAAATTGGGGTCAGTTTGCTTTTAAAAATTTAGGGAACTTTGTTCACCTATTGCACTCTTTCCAGATTCTACTCGTGGAGCTAGGTAGTCCTTAATACACCAAGTTTCCAATCACTGGGGTGGTGGACAGAGGATTTTCCTTCAGAGTTTTAGAGTGAATTCCACCACTCTCGAAGAAGAGGGCAAAGTTGGAGGACCTCCTACCCAGGTCCCTGGATGTTTATTTCCAGATGTCTGTAGGAAAGGCACCAGTCTGTGTGGGAGCCTATTTCTAATACCGGTTAAAAGTTAATGTTCGGCTGTCTGGTTGGGTGGAGCGTGGCTCTTCTTTTTAATCAATATTGGTTCAGTACATTGTTCATGGAAGATAGTCCATTGTCTCCTTGTAATTTTAAATGCAGAATGATACCATTCTGGGTCCTTGGTTGAACAGAGTTTGTTTCATTTCCTCCCCATAATTTCAAGGGCAAGAGGAATTTACCTCTTGAGCATGCAGAACCTAGTATGTCACATGTTGGGATGCAGATCACAGTATCCAGGGTTTAAGGCTTGATGCTATATAACATACTGTTAAGGAATAACAAGGGACCTGTTGTTCCCATCTTGGCTGTCCCATTCTCTAAACTAAACAATTATAAATTTAAAAAAATATTAAAGCCAGCCCTTATCATTAATATAGTCATCAAGCTTTCTCTTAAACTCAGTTAAATTTTCTGCCTCCACAACATTCAAAGGCAACCCATTCCAGAGACCAACCACCCTGTTAGAAAAATAATACTGTCTTAGCTGAAGATGACTCGTACCCTGCCAAAATTTATCTTTGTGTTTCCTAGTCCTACTATTATTGCTGTTAAGTATGAAAAGCAATGATGCATCAACATTATTGATTCCCTTTACAATCTTAAACACCTCTATCAGATCCTCCATAGCTCTTCTTTTTTCAAGAGAAAACAGTTTCTCATATGAGAAACCTTCCATCTCGGGTACCATTCTAGTAAACCTCCTCTAAACCTTTTCTAACAGTTCAATGTCCTTCCTAAGATAAGGAGCCCAAGACTGAACACAATATTCCAAATGTGGCCTAAGCAGTGACCTGTACAAGAAAAGTATAACCTCTTTGGACTTGTATTCAATATTTTCTGTAGATACAATCTAAAATCTTATTTGTCCAACCACTAGCAACAGCACACTGCTTGGATGGCTTTAGAGACTTATGAACTATTACACTAAGATCACTTTCTTTAATGACACTGTTAAGGTTATTCCCATCCAAATTATACATACAATTCAAATTATAATAACCCACATGCCTTATCTTGTAGTTATTGTAATTAAAACCCATTTGCCATTTATTTGCCCAACTCATTAAGTGAACTAAATCCTTTTATAAATCAGCAGCATCCTCTTCACAGCTAGCAACACCCAAGACCTTAATATCATATGCAAATTTAAGTAATTTATTGACCATTCCTTCATCTGTGTCATAGATGTAAATCGGAAAGAGCAAAGGTCCTAAGACTGAGCCCTGAGGTATCCCACTTGTCACATTTATCCAGTTTGACTGAACTCCATTTGTAACAACCCTCTGCTTTCTTCCATCTTGCCACTCTTCTATCCAATTTGCTAACTTATCCCTCACTCCTATAGATATTTTTTTTTACAAGCCTTTTATGTGGCAACTTATAAAATTCTTTCTGAAAATCCAGATATACCAAATCTACACCCTTACCTTTATCTACGTAAGCAGTAACATTTTCAAAGAATGTCACAAGATTTGTAAGGCAAGATTTTACTTTAGTGAAACCATGTTGAATATTAAATAAACTTCTAAACTTTGTTAAATGACTTAACATGCTTCACACATTCACATTTTGTGTATGTGTTATAAGTGTGATAGCTAATCCCCTTATTTGGTTCACAGAGCCAAACAAAGGCCTTTATGTGGGATGATGCCAGTAGCTCTGGTCAGTAATTCAAAATTGTCTAACCTGGCCATTTAACACAAGTGTGCATAAGAAGTTGTTCTGTCTGAAAATTCCAGTGTTTTGAAAGCTTTTGTAAAAATACAATACTAATGGATCTGTGTACTAATATTTGTTGAAAGCATATGATAAAAATATATAAGCCCTAAGTTAATATAAGTACATAATATAAAATGCATTAACAAAATAAAAAGACATATTTAAACATATGTGAAACAAAAATGGTAAGTAATATAAATTTCCATGGTTTAGAATATTATCACATGATGCATCTCAAGTTTTCACTACCAAGTATTAGGATAATTTGCCCTGGCCATAGATCTCAACTGATTACACAGTTTTCCATATGGTATGTGTTACAAGATTGGTCAGCACAATTTTGAAGAGGAGCATATTAATCACCATTGTTTCCATGAGGCAATATCACACTCTCCTAACTTTTAGTCTGTTTTATAATATGAATGTATAGAGAGAACACAGTCTGAGTAAGTCAATGATCAAAAGTCATAAGTTTTATCAACTTAAATTTAGCAGTGATAACCTGACTTTCAGATATGGCAAACATCCTTGCATTTTCTTATGTTTAAATTACCCAAACTTGTCTTTATCTGACAAAAGTATTTTATTTTACCTTTATATTTGTCATAATTTTCAAATCTCCATACAAATTTGGTGATTCAAGTATAATGTAATGTAAACATTGCTATTAAATGTTAATTTATAAATTTATATTCTGTTATTTAAGTAGCTTGGAAACTGCTACAGTTATGGTTTCATTTATGGTATGCTTTATGAAGTTATTTGGGTTTAGTTTGTCAGTTGGAAAAAACTTGAAACACTGTCAAAAACTATTTCTTTGTATATATATTTAAACACAAACAAATGTGATTAAAAATTTAGTATTAATATACTAAAATAGCACATATCACATTTTATGTGTTCAATATAAAGGTGATACAAACAACAACCAAAATTGATGAAAAATGATTGTCTTAGCAAAATTTCACAAAACAAAATGCAAATTATTGTATGCCTTTTTAAAACTACGAAACTTGAGAAACTGCAGAAGAAAGATGTCCAAGAACTGACTAAAGGAACATGCAATTAAAAAACTCTGATGTATTTATAAATAAAACCAAAAAGAGGCTTTGTATGTAACACTAAAATGCCAACATGTAGTTCATTGGAGCATTATTTTCTAAATATTAGGGTTTAATGCATTCATAAAACTGTTTCTTCATCACATCGGTGTTTCAAATTTTGCTTATAGTACTTTGTTACATTTAGAGACACAAAAAGTATTTACTTTTGTTACACCCATATAACATTTGTTTTTCCAATTATGAATTTTGTGTTTTATCAGTTTTTAGAAGTAATAAGTTCTTGTGTGCATAAATAAATAACTGCTGTTTTATTATGTTATTTTGTAATAATTATGATACCTGATTTTATTGTTTTGGATAGCTTCAATATTTTCTTTACTGCCTTGGGTGTTTCTGTACATATATATTGATGTAATAAGTAGCTTTGTAAAAAGCTGTGTCAACACAATTGTCTTTGCATTTTAGGTAGAGCAGGGTCTAGTAGTTAGCATGCTAGACTGTGGATCACAAGGTCCAAGGTTTGTGCTGTGATATGCTGTTGAACACACTGCACTGTGGATGCATTATTAAAGTGAGAGCTGTGTCATCTTGTAGGTGGCAGGTGTTGCTCACTGATTGCCCCCATTCTCCACAATTTCTCAAAATCAGGAATTACCTACAAATGAATAAAAACCCTATAACCTGAGTACTTTCTAAAGGTGGACCTTTCTTCTTCTTTAGGGGCAAACGGTTTTCCCCTGAAGAAGAAAGGTCCACCTTTTGAAGCGCTTGGGTTATAGGGTTTTTATTTATTTGTATCAAGACTTCTTGAACATACATGTTTTTCTAACATCATGTACGTTAGAACCTAGCCATTTATCAATGTGTCATATAACGTGTTGTTGTTGTTCAAAATACTAGATATATCTTCATTTCTTTTTGCTGACAAATTATCAGTAATAACATATTATAAAAATTAATCATTGTTATATAACATTAAGTGTTTTCATATCAAAAAATATATCTAAGTTTACTGTTTGAATACAATCAGATAAGCAGCATTTGATGACAGTCAGACTTTTGTTTTCTCTTTTCAATGTTTCTTATCTAGCTAGAGCTAGTTGTAATTAAACAGGAAGGAGTCCTGTTCATCTAAGTGGTTAATAACCTAATGTTACATATTGTTAAGACTTTTATTAGACATTTTTAATATGTTAATGACTTAATGGTGTTACATATTGTTAAGACATTTATTAATAAAATTTCTAGTATCTTCTGACAAGTACTTAAATAAGTTAGTTACTCAGCAATGTTTTTAATTTTTTTGCTAATATAGTCCCTCTCTTCGGTGGCAAAAGAGCTGGCATAAGAGTTAGTGGTGAGTTCTGCTAGCCAGTTGCTTTCCTTATGGGTTGCACCTCAAAATTAGGGACAGTGGCAGATAGTCTAAAAAACTTTTTCACAATTCAAAAACAAAGAAAAATATTAATGTTCTTGTGGCTGAAATGGAGAGTGTAGTTGGTAGTAACAGGAATGAAACCCATGACCTTCAAATTATTAGACACCTACCCTAATCACCAGCTCATACTGGCTTGAAGCTGAACAAACTTGAATTAATCAAAAATAATAATGATTATTTGGACAGTTGAAATGATTGAAAGCACTAATTTCGATCAGGTTATTATTTTCTTGACATTCATTGATGTAATCATAATTTTGATTAATCACGTAATCAATGCTCATAGGCAATTGATTGTATTCATTAATTGAGTTAATCATTCATCTCTTGTGAATTATCATAAATACAGTTAATGTTGCATATAAAGTGATGAGTTACATTACCAAAGTTTACTTCTGAATAGTATTCTTTCTGTGTGTGTTTGTACATTGTGTCCACATAGTTTTTATTCTGAGTTTGATATACATTTTTTTACAGGGTGTTTATTCACCGAACATCTCAGTGTTTACCTTATCTACCTGAATTTGACTATGAAGATGTGAGAATAATGATGGAAGATAGTTCTTCATTACCGACCACTTCTGCTGTGCCAGTAGAGCCCATGCTCTATTTCTATGGCAACATCTCCCGAGAGACAGCAGAGTGGATTCTGTGGGACAGAGGTTGTCAAGATGGCATGTATTTACTTCGAGAAAGCAATTCAGACTATGTTCTTTCACTCTGCTTCCTTAAAAGGTATAACCATGTGTTCTATAATTGTAAAATATAAAACTTACTGTTCCATATTTAGGAATAATTATATGGTTTGTTACTGTAGAAAAATAAAAAAAGGTAAAGGGTTTATAGATATTGTCATGGAAATATTTGTTTAAGTTTTCTATTTTTTTATTTAAATATTCATCCATGTACTTTGTATTATTTTCTACTGTTTATTTTCAAATGTTTTAGTAAATGCAGTTTTATAGTATTTGTTTAATACATAAGTATTTGAATCCATGATTTACAGGAATGTATAGTTTAATTGGGAAATGTTTTGCCTAGTTACTGTAGTGTTTCTATCACAGGTTCAAATCCTGTCACTAAACATGTTTGCTCTTTCATCTGTGGGAACATTGTAATGTAACAAATCCAACTTTTCATTGATAAAAGAGCAGCCCAAGAGTTGGTGTTGGGTGGTATTGACTAACTGCCTTCTCTGTAATCTATTGTTTCTAAATAAGGGATAGCTAGTGCAGATAGCCCTCGAGTAGCTTTGTGGAAAATTCAAGAAACAAAGTGATGTTTCTGTAGACTTTGCAAGATATTACAAACTTTTTTTCCTTTTCTTTAGTGTTCTTCATTATCGGATCAAAAGGTTCTCAAATGGAGAAGTTGAACTGTGTGGTGTTCCACGACAAAGTTTCCAGGACCCGTGGAACTGATGGAGGGAGTGGAAGGTTTAGCTTGTAAGCCCACAATCCCTTGCAACAAATCACTTGATTCAGTACTTCCCTTAACTCACTGGGGTGTTACAGAGGAAGAAATTAGAAAAGCCATGTTGCAGAAAGCTCGAGAATGGGGCATTGATGTAAGAATGGTATTGTGTTTTTTTCCAAAATGCTTTAAATGTACTTTATTTCAGTCTTATAATCTACTTTTACTAATAATCTAACAAATAATCTACTTGTTCCATTCACTTGTAGTTCAAGATATTGTACAGCTAATTTCATGAGCTTAGGTATGCTGGTTTTTAACAGGGCATGAGTGTAAATTTCTTTACATTTATAGACCAAATATATCTGAAAATAAAGTTATGTTTATACCATAAGTGTCTTGCATAAAAGTTTTACATTTAACTCTCAAATTGCTGACTTGTTTTTATGATGCATTTGATTACGGGTTGGGTCCACATATTACATCGTACTGAACAATTTTATATTTTTGTCTGTTACAACACTCGGGATAAAAAATTGACTAAAAACACTGTGTGAAATCAGTTATTTCATATTTAAAATACATAGGAGAACCCACCAGTAATTAGTGGATTTTTGTTTGCTTATTTTGTAACATATATTATTAGGGACTCTGCAGAGTTATGGACCAACAAGCAATTTGGTTCAAAAATAGTTTAGATAAATGTGTTTAAAAAAGCTGATAGAATTAATTCATCAGTAGTTCTTAGGCTAATAGGATAAACTAAAACCTAAAGTTTCATTACTTATAAAATACATTAATCCTTTATCACCAGGAAGACAAGCTTGACTCAAGCCTAACTCAAACATATAATGACATTAAACTGCTCATTACCAAAACTTTACATGAAATTCAACCATGGTACCATGGCCAACTCTCTCGAGTGGAAGCAGAGAATAGAGTGGAGGAAAATGGACATAAAGACGGCAAGTTTTTGTACGTATTTTGCATTTTTGTTTCAATATGTCTTTAGTAGATGGAAAAATCATTTATTTTGTGACATTTAATTTCTTCTATAACATCTAATATGCTGTTTGTTTATTTAAATAATAATGAAAATAAAAATACCAAAATACTTAGGCAACAAATGGCTTGTATGATTTATTAACCTCATATAGTTGTATAAGAAAGGTTTCAGTACTGCTATTTTTCTCTCTTGTGTTTGGAAAAAGATAAACAAAAAAAAAAGCTCACTCAGAGTTTGGTCACTGTCGTTTTGTTTTTTTCCTCTTTTGGTTTTGCTCTTATAGTTTTATCTAATCGAAAACTCCTTACGTATGAAGAAAAGGTGCAGCCGAAAAAGAATTTAGCATGTGACTTAAAGGAATGAAATCAA
>NW_013669612.1:50928-51910 GCF_000517525.1 Limulus polyphemus
GCCGAGGCTGCATTTTTTGTTCAACTTTCGGCATGGCCTAGCTAACTAATGAATGAATATTTGCTCTAAAATTCTTATCAGTGCTATATGTGTAGCTACCAGTTTAGCCACCAATTTTGATTTTATATTTTTAAGTCACACACTAAATTCTTTTTTGGATGCACCTTTTATTCACACCTAAGGTGTTTTTGATTAGATATCATGTCTTTTTGTCACTACACACCAACAAACCACACAAATGTTGTTCCTTTATCTTAATAAAAGAAGCAACTTGAATAATACTGTGAAATATAAATTTTTATTGTGGTCATTTTAGAGTACGTGAAAGGGATGACAGTAGTTATGCTCTCTGTCTCAGTCACCTTGGAAAAATTAAACATTACAAGATTGATGTGTTGCCCTCAGGAGAATTTGCAATACAGGATGGGCAGAGGTTTCCCAGCATCATGGCAGTAAGAGTTGAATTACACTTTGCCTTAATATTTTTTCTTTTTCTCAGATTAAATTTGACAAAATATAGTCTCTAACACTATATTTTGTTTCTCAGCTTGTCCTTAAAATTGTAACTCTGTAGGTTCTATACTAGAATCTAGTTGTAAATGTAATAATATAACAATAACTTAGTGATCTCAACTTTTTGGTTGTGTAATTCCTGGAGATTAATTAATTTTTTAGACAAGGTAACTTTTTTCTTTAGATGGACTACTAGACTGTGGGCTGTTCTTAGAACCTTGCTTGACATTTTAAGGAGAAAATATGGTAAAATGAAAAGGCCCTAAGTTTTAACTAAATAAGAATAGTAATATTGACCTTATTTTCAAATTTATGTTTTATTAAATGTAAAAATTATATTTTTCTTTTTCCTAGCTTGTCAGTCACTATTCCCTTTTGAGTGATGGCTTGTGGTGTACCTTAACTGAACCTTGTCCTCAACCACAGAGATGTGTCTGCGACATAAATGAAACGCAGCTGAGGTCAAGTC
>NW_013669612.1:52910-54227 GCF_000517525.1 Limulus polyphemus
ATGTGTCTGCGACATAAATGAAACGCAGCTGAGGTCAAGTCGAAATTCGACAGAAGGCCTACAGGCTGTAGACACTAAACCAGAAAGTAGGAGTAAGAATTTAAATTCTCCGAGTCATGTGGTTTCTGACAGGTCAAAGCTTGGAAGTGGAAGACAGAGCCCTAGCTCATCCACACCTTCCAAGTCCAGCAAGTTCATGACTCAACGAGGTGGTCTACTCACCAAACTTGTTGCAAGTGTTGCCCCACAAGTGTTTCAGACTTCACCCCGTGTTCCTTCTCACCCACCAGAAACATCCACAGTCCAACAGGGAAATGTAGATAGTTGTAGTGATTATAATGACACTTTACAGGTTGCTACAAATGCAACACTCTCTAGTGGACATTCTCCTGTCAGAAAACCAAGCAGAGATGAATTGCCATTACAAGAGTCAAAAAAAAGTAAATTCCAAAAAGCATCAAGTTTTGATTTAATTCCAGCATTTTTTTCTTGGTTGTTTACTAGTGAATTAGGAGAAGGAAGAAACAAGAAAAAGTCATTTGAATCATCACCAAAACGACCAGTATGTGAAGTGCCACCTGTTAGTAATTTGAGTCATTGTAATGGATCTGTTGGTGAACCTCTAACTAGAAGTAACATGGAGGAGTTAAATAAAAGCCAGCGATCCACACCTGTTCCAGCTCCTCGGCTCTCACTTGCTAGAAAACAGAATCAAGAAATAGGTCCTGTCTATGCAAATACAGGAGGTAGTTGTACTCTGACTTTTCCAGGACGGTCAATAAGTCTGGGAGATACTGTAGAAGAGCCATATCAATTTAAAGAAGAGGGAGGTAGTGAAGGTAATTTAAATAGCAGGCCACTCTTGCCACCATTCATACGAAGTGCCTCATCACCAACTGTTGGAAGCCAGCCTCAAAAGACAAAACACCAACTACCCCCAAAGTCATCACAGGCATCACCCTTAAATATTCTGAGCTTTGTGGGTAGTGAATCTCTGCCAGCTACTCCATGTACTCCAAAGGCTGCTCAGGCTGAAACTCAACCACTTCTTCCGAATGGCAGACTGTCACTTTTTTCCTCATGTGGCAGACCTGTGCCACTTCCAAGGCTAAAACTCCAGAACCAGGAAGATTGCAGTACACCTGTTTCGGAGGAAAGTCCTGTCATTGCTGTTTCTCCAGATGATAACACCTCACCCACTTTAACAGAAGATTCAGAGGTAGGAATTAAAAAAGTTTCATTAGTGAGATAGGAAAACCACAAATTCATTTTGAATATACAAAACAATGTATATGTGTGTGTATATATATATATATA
>NW_013669612.1:55147-68635 GCF_000517525.1 Limulus polyphemus
ATGTAAGTTGTAGACGTTGAATACTATATATGTTTGTTACTTAGATGATTTCTTCATAATTTAAACTTTCAAAACTTCGGTATCATACATCTTGGGTATTTATGCTGTTTTTATAAAATAAGGACTTTTGCTTTGATATATATGCTTTGTGCTCCTGGCTAGTTGATAAGGTCTCATTTTGATCCTGAAGTAAAAAAATTCATGAGACTACAATAATTATACACAAATAAAAATACTCAGTATGATAATGTTTCTTGTTTAGTTCCTCATCTAATTTTGCTTCCTGTTCAAAATGACCATCAGAAAGATAAGGCATTAAGTTAATAAACTAATAAGAGCTGGAGGCAGAAAAACAAGAACCAAAACATTAGCCAAGGTTGACTCTTGAGACATTCATCACTGTCACCCTAACACTAGTGTCACAGTTTTAGGTTTCCTAACAAAATAGTAACTATAATGTCTGGTGACCCTGTGTTTTGTGCATACACACACAATACTTTGATTGGTCTCTTGATCACCTTTGGTTGGCCTAGTGATTTAAGATGCATGAACTATATTTTTGTCTGTGGTGACATATAGTTTATTATAAGCATTTTATTGAATTTATTTGAAGAAAATGTAATGATATTTTATCAATAAAAAAAATAATAGATATGTTAAGTGACCCTTTTAAAGTACATTTAAAAACTTTTAACCTTGTTCTAGTTGTATCACCTTGCCAAATTACTTTCTGTTTTGTTAGATGGCCATATATGGTCACTCTGTTACTCGCTACATACCTATCACCTACAATATTCAAATCTTTTAGAAACTACATCTGGTTAAAAGAAAATAATGGTCCCCATGGATTGTTTGACAGGGCTTTACTGTCCTTGCCCTTTGTTCAGACACAAAACACTGAAAATGGAGTGAAAAAATCCTAGTTAATATTTATATAGAAATAAATATACAAAATAAGCTTTATTACATTCACATTTAGAAAGTGAGTCTATAAAAATTTGAAGAAGTTTTCAAACACACAGGTATAAACAATTTGATGTAAGTAATATTTATATATATTCATAAAAAAGCTTTCAAAATTTTTTGTTTTACAGAATGAATTGTTTTTTGTTGTTTTTAATAACTAAAACTGTATTCCAGTATCATTATGCAGAAGAACTTTGCACTCAGCTAATCTTGTTTAACAAAAGTTGTAAAAGTTTGTAATAGATAAGTCTGATAGATACAATAGATGCATTATTGATTTTTGTCAACCTTTTGTAACAATAATGATATTTTTTGATGTCTTTTGACTTAGAAATTTATGTTCTTTGATATTTCAAAGGATGAAAAATGTGTTTGAACTCTGATAAACTAAAGATATCTTAACTAAGTATATGTATAAATGGGATTTTACAGCCAGAAAAAGAACCTTGTAAAATGGAATCTGATGAAGTTGGTGACTCAGTTTACATTGAAATTGACCCTGGACACATTCTTCATCACTGTCACCATAGCACTAGTGACCCAGAAAGCTGTTTATGTAAAATAGATTTTCACACTTCATCAGCAGAAATGACTTCCAAACCTTCATTGGTCCTTACTAATGGAGGTGATGATGTAAGAGTAGAAGAAACAGCAGTCAGCAGTCTCCTAGTAGAGTCTGGTCAGGTATCTTCAACCTTTCAGATGGAAAATACTGAAACAAGTATGACTCAACAGCCAGATGATTCCTCAACCACATTGCCAACTTATGAGTGTTCTGGTACTGATGATGGTTCTATCTATGCTAGACTGGTTGGCAGTGATAACTTAATTGCTACAATGGACATGGGTGTTGGTAGTGAACCCACTTCACCTGCCAAAATGTCAAAACCTAATGACGATGTTGCTCCAGACTCAAGTGGAGGTAACTGTAAGATGTATTTGTGTGTGTATTATTATTTGTATGTTACTTGTACTAGTTGAGAGACAGATAAATTGTTTAACCTGTTCTAAACATCGGTGAAGTTAGATACAATACTAAAAAGTATAAATAATTATTGATAGATAATATTCTACTGTAACATCATTGTATATCTAACAGCGTTGATGAAATCTGTAATTGTAAGAAATTTGACCTGCAGACGTGCATAAAAATACACATAAATGTTAATATGAATTGTCTTTATGACTAGAAATGTAAATATATTTGTTTATCGCTTTCTGCATACCAAACATGCTTCTCACTTCATGACATTAACCATACCAAGTATGATTAAACAAGATCCTCAGAATGGCATATTTTCATAAGGTTTATTAATGTGTACTCATTACAGTGTGATATAGTATAGCTTTGTATTATATGTCACCACTGTGATAAGCTAAAGTTAATATGCAACATTCTAAAAGAATACGTACTTGTGTTTAGAAGTAAATATTCATTGCCCAGAATGCCTTTCTATTACCAGTGGACCAAACCAGCTAAAAATAGGTTGACATTGTTATACTACTGTCTGTACTCTTCATGGTTAGATGTCGCATTTGTATCCAGAGTATTTTTGTGTTCTCACCAACCACCTGAAGCAAATGTCTATAACTAGAACCAATTTGAGCCACCTGAGGTACAGTGGGTGAAACATAGGATATACTGTTACATCTTGAGTTTTAATTTAGCATTATTTATTATATTATATTAAAATATTTCAGTAGCAACAATCCTTATAGTTTAACATTTAGTAATTGTATTTCTTTCATGAGAGATTTTGTTTTGCTTACTATCAGGTCACTCAGTAAATATCTAACAGATGAGAACTGAACTAAAACTTTATGTAAACAGTATCTTCATATGTTGACAAAAGATTTACAAAATGAAAGCAAAATAGGAAATCACTTATAAAATTTTGTTTATTAAACATTAAAATATAAATCCTCTGAAATCATATGAGGTCTTGTACTAATTGCTTGTAATATCCAAGATATGAGCTTATTTTTCATTCCTACATGATATAACTTTTTAACACAACAGTGTGTGTGTGTATGATGTCAGAGTTATCAACAATTCATTTTCCCAACACTGCTGATTTAGCAACAGTTCAGAGGAGAATAAATACCTATGACAGTATACAGGGATACTGAAAACAACTATAAATATTCATTTTGGAGATTCCAGAGGTTATGCAAATACAAAATGCAAACTGTAGGATAGACAAAAGTATTTTTAACCTTCACATAAACATCACCTTGTACTCTGACTTATCAGAGTTTAAATCAGACTGATGTTGTCAATCCACAAACATATCTTTTTAACGTGATTTTTTGTGTACAACAGACTTGTACATTTTACTAAAAGCTTGCTATATTCTGTGTAAATAAACGTAGTAAATGTGGAATTATAGTCAACATTCCTTCTCCAATACAGGTTCAGTCCAATTAACTTTGCCTGTGCCCTTTTGATTAAATTAAAACAACTTTGGTGAATATGGTCTGTGGCAATGATTTCAAAGTATTAATCACAGCTATATAATTCACATGGGATGTAAAGGACATTGCTTTACCAATGTATATGCTTATGGCATGAAATGATTCTTTAAGTCAAGAATGTGGTATTTTTCTAATAATTATAGGGACTCATTGACATCTAAATACTGTTTGAAAGATAAATTACCATAAATGCTAGCTCACGCTAGGTCTATAATCTTTTGATTGTAAATTTATCTTAGTTTAAGAGCATCAGCTGATGGAAAGCAGACAGTGAGCATTCAGAAGCAAGTGAAAGGAACTATGTTAGTCATGTATGAGAACACTTCAGGCTAGTACATCTCTCGGATGCAACACTGCTCCTTGCATTTCCTTTTTTTGTGTGATTGTGTCATATGGATTCACTTTTTAATCAGGTTGTCAATAATTAATAGTGCTGATTAATATTTTAATTTCATAAGTTAGTTTTATATTAGGATCAAGAAAACCTTTACTTCAGTGACTAACTGAAAAGTCTGAATTTTCAATACTACATGGGCATCCACTTCCTTCTAAGCCACTGTTAAGTATGAACATTCAGTGTGTTACATGAACAATCACACACTGATGGGTGAACAATAAAAATTCATTGGCACTTGTGTAATGTTCAATGTTAAAAAACTCAAATTTTATAAAACAATGATTATTTTATACATAATTCTAAAAATGAGACTGTGTCCAGTTTCAAAATTACAATAAAATACAAATAACTTACTGTACATTGTAAAAAATATAATAAAAACCCTACATGTTACAGCATCATCCACTACAAAATCACCAATTTATATATTAAAGAATTACATGCCATCTACTGACAACATTTCCATCAGTTCCATCATCCTTATTCAGTATTTTAAATTTACTTTTTTGTATTTAATTATCTCAATAGATTCATGTATATTTATTCTAATAAAATTTTTAGGTTGTGTGAAAATAAGTTTTTTCCCCATTGAATTATGTGTTTAGTTTCGTTAATATGTTCTGATAATGGTGAAATAGTAATATTATTGCTTTTAACATTTCTGTTCATTCATTCTAAATTTTAAATTTATCTAGTTTGTCCTATATAAACTTTTTCACATTCACATGATATTGTATATGTACCAAATTTTCCCATTAAATCAATTAATATTAATAGTTCAGCTTATAATGTAGCAATATTTATATCTTAAAAAATTCCAATTTTTAAGTGATAAAAATAAATACATAGTTAAGAATTCGTTTGAATTTGTGGAAAGAATTGAGCATATAATTTTAGATCCAAAGGATATTTTGGTGTTTATAATGTTGTGTCAATGGTCATCAAAGTAGCTGTGAAAAAAGCTATTGCATGTTTTGAGAAAAAATTGGAAGAAAATAATAATTTGGTTTTAGAAATAAGAATAGGATTAACCCAGTAGAGGTATGTGTTGAAAACTATTTATTTCAAATTAACAGTAAAGTTTATAAACAAAGCAAAGGTTTAGCTATGGGTTTTTCCTTTATCTCTGTTATTATGTGATTTATTCATGGACAATTTTGAAATTGAAGCTTTAGCAAAAGTTATTTTGGTTAAGGTATGTTGATGACATTTTTGATTTGGCAACAAGGTAAGGAATAATTGGCCGTTTTTGCTAATTTCCTTAATAGCAATGACAATTCTATCAGATTTACTTTTGAAGTTGAGAAAAATAGCTGTTTACTTTTTTTTTGGATGTTTAGTGAGTAAAAATAAGGATAAATTGGAAACTACTATTTATCGAAAACTTTTCTTTGTAATCATTCTGCCACATCAAAAATCTTGTCACACTAAATTTTGGAAAACTACTGTTTTTTACTCTTATGCGGATAGGATACTAACATTATGTTGTAAACAGGATGATATTAAGAATGAGTTATTACTAATTAAATACATAGCAGTAGAAAGAGGTTTTAATCCTGATATTGTTGACAGAGCTGTCAAAAAAGTAAAAAAAAAGGTATAAAAATATTAACTTAAAACCATTTGCTGAAATAAGGTAAAAAAGAATGTTTGGTACTGTCATTTATATCTGGCTTATCTTGTCAAATAATAAAACAACTTGGAAAACAAATATTTTTCTGATATATAAACTGATAAACAAAGTTAGCCAAAATTTTAATATAGCTAAAGAAAAAATTGATTTAATGGGAAAATTTGGTATATATATGAAATATCATGTTAATGTGAAAAAGTTTATATGGGACAAACTAGAAAAAATTTAAAATTCAGAATGAATGAACCGAAAAGAAATGTTAAAAATAATAATATTACTATTTCACCTCTAGCAGAACATATTAATAAACTTAAAACACATAAGTCAATGGGAAAAACTTATTTTAGCACAACGTGAAAATTTTAATATGAATATATGTGAATTTATTGAGATAGTTAAATATAAGAAAGTTGATTTTAAAATATTGAATAAGGATGGCAGACTTGATGAAAATGTTGTCAGTAGATGGCGTGAAAGTCTTTAATATGTAAATTGGTAATTTTGTAATGGTGTAAATAAGTGTTATTTTGCAAAACTACGCTCCTGAGGATGATGCTGTAACATGTGGTGTGTGTGAGACTGTTTCCAGTCTCATTGGGTTTTTTATTTTATATTTTACCCTGTACAGTAAGTTATTTGTGAAGAGGATGCTGCTGATTTACAAAAGGATTTATGTCATTTGGTGAGTTGGGCAAATAAATGGTAGATGGGTTTTAATTATTATAAATGCAAGATAATGCATGTGGATTATCATAATTTGAATGGGAATAACCTTTATAGTGTTATGAAGGAAGGGGATCTTGGTGTAATAGTTGCTCAGTCTCTAAAGCTATCCAAGCAGTGTGCTGTTGCTAGTGGTAGGGCAAATAGAATTTTAGGTTGTATCTATAGAAATATTGAATACAAGTCTAAAGAGGTTATGCTTTCATTGTATAGGTCACTGGTTAGGCCACACTTGGAATATTGTGTTAAGTCTTGGGCTCCTTACCTTAGGAAAGGCATTGGAAAGGGTTCAGAGAAGGGTTACTAGAATGGTGCCTGGGGTGGAGGAGTTGTCAAATGAGGAGAGGCTGAAATCTCTCAAATTGTTTTCTCTTGAAAAAAAGAGTTAGGGGGAATCTGATTGAGATGTTTAAGATTGTAAAGGGAATTGATAGTGTTGATGTATCATTTTTTTATTTCACATTGAGAATAATAGGACTAGAAGCAATTTTGGCAAGGTAGGAGTCATCTTCAGCTAAGACAGTTTCATTTTTTAATAGGGTGGTTGGCCTTTGGAATGGGTTTCTTTCAGATGTTGTAGAGGCAGTAAATTTAAGTGAGTTTAAGAAAAAGCTTGATAAGTAGATGAATGAAAAGGGCTGGCTTTAAAATTTTTATTTTATTTATTTTTTTTTTAATAATTTTAATTTAGTTTAGAGGATGGAACAGTCGATATGGATCAATAGGTCCCATGTTGTCCCAGAATGTTATGTTAACTTGGAAAAATAATCATCTGGTACTGTTTTTACAAAATATATTAAAGTATTTTTTAAACACTTATCACTAACAAAACCATCTGTTACATAACAAGTCATTTGTTCTTTCTTTTACTGTTGTTTATGACACTATTTGTATCCTGCTAGTTTGAACAATATAAAAATCTCATAAAGAAAATTTGTTGATTTTTTCTCCCAAATGTGCCATTCTGTTAACATCTATGGTCGGTAACTGCTGAACTCTCTAAAAATTAGTGGATCAAGTAGATTTTTCTGTAATCAACCTCTGTATTCAACATTCAGCAGTCAAACAATCAGTTGAAATAATGGTAACAGTCATCTAGTTTGAAAGATTTTTGACAACTAAAGGAAATGAAAATACGTAGTTGGAATTTCCAACTGTTATGTCATCATTTATAAAAGCAATAATTAAGGAATACAGTCATTTGTTGAGTTCATACTTGTTTGATTAAACAAGATCCTTGTAATGGCATAATTTCATAAGGTTTATGTACATGCACTCATTACAGTGTTAACAATTTTATATTTTTCTTTTCTTAGTTTTGTCTTCTTGCTCTCATACAGTGATTTCTGAACATTAATTTCATTGTCTATGAGTTATTCAGGTTGTTTTTAATGTATTTAATATCTGTCAGCTTATATATCTTTCTTGTATCCTATCACCTTATGGCTATAGAGAAGTCTCCCATTATGATTTATCAGAACATTTTTATTTCTAAAAGAGTCATTATTAATTTCTGTTGTTCATTTATTTCTAACAGTGGTATATAAATGGTTTAGGCAAGTGTAGCCTCATAGGTAAAAAATCTAAACTTTTGGACATGAAGATTTTATTTTTACAAATGAAATATATCACATAGCACATTTTTTCACCAGCCACTACAATTTTATTGAAAGTGGGAAAATTGGTGACTGGTAACATAAGACGTGTGTATCTTAAGTCATAACTTTAGCCCAAAATGAAAACCTGTTATAAAGTAGTTGTATGTTGTTAGGTGTCCTAGCTTAATATCAGAACCAACATAAGCTCAAAACTAAAGCAAAATATGTATAATATGTTCTTAATTTGGCTTTGAAATAGATTGATTTATAATTATTTGTTAGTTTAGTTCATAACTTAAACTGAGACTTAGAATAGCATATAATATATTCTTAGAATATTTTATAACTTAAGGTTCAGACTAAAACTTAACAGAAAGATCACTATGTTAGGATCCCACCACATATATGCACACTTGCAGAGCTAGCCATTTATTTGCTAAATATACTGGTCATTTAATACATCAAGTGGTTGCTTGAGCACTGAAAATACAGATTTAGACACATAGTAGTTAGTGAGTATATATATATCTAGCTGAAGCATCATTAATAAATACAATTTCTTTGCTTGGAGCGGTATGTCTGCGGACGTACAATGCTAGAAACTGGATTTTGATACCCGTGTTGGGCAGAGCACAGATAGCCCATTGTGTAGTTTCGTGCTCAACTCCAAACAAACAAATCTTTGTTTGGATGCTCAAAATACATATGTGGTCAGAGTTTATCATTAATTGTAAATGAAAGAAATACAGCTTATTTAAGAGTCCCTTTTGTGTTCAGAAACTGTAGCTGCATTTACTAACACTTTGAAAAAGATGAAATAAAAAGCTGAATAAAAGGATTTTAAACTTTGTACAGTACCACTACACAGAACATTATCAAAAGAAGAGTCAGAAATAGCTTATAAGACACTCCGAAGAATAAGAAGAGGTCCAGTAAGCTTGGATCCTAACTCTCTAATTCTGAAGGAAAAGATAGGTAAGTACGGAGAAATCAAAATCATGAATATTAACCTTGGAATTTTGAAATATATAAGTTGTTTCACTGCCCAAAGAGAAATCAGTATCTTAAAAGTTAATTGTTCTGAAGATGAGTAAATTGTGAATTAGGGAGAAAATGATATTGAACTTCCTAACTGATTCTAATGGATAAGTTGTTTTTATTCAGAAAATAAAAAATTATTGTTTTAGGTCCTAGCCAAATTAATTCTAATAAAAAGAATATTGGTAAGAAGTTGTTTTATTCAACAAAGTAGCTATTACATTTTTCAAATTCCAATCAGTAGTTATTAATGACAAATAATACCCCTGTGACAGTAGCAAAGTTATTCTTCTCTGAAAGAAAGAATATTATGTATCTTCATTCAATAAAATGTGAAAATCATCAGAGAATTTCATTTCATCATGTTTTTCTTTAGCCTGTTGTTAAAGTTAGATTATTTGTATTTTGTTCCTATTCTTTCCTGTTAGGATCTGGTAATTTTGGAGATGTCCAGAGAGGAGTGTTTGCTTCTGGCCTAATGGAGGTCCAATTTGCTGTGAAGATGTTGAAAAGTAATGCTGTTCCCCATCAGAAGGTGTGATATCTATTTCATCACATTTATCACATGTAACTTGTTCCTGTGCCAACTTGGTAATATTTTTGTACCTGTTAGAAATTATCCAGTGCTAATGAGATCCTTTTGGGCAATACCTGCTGTTTCTAAGTAAATTATGTCTCAGAAGTTTGAGAATAATCAGTTAATTATCTTTTTAAATATTCACAAAATACCAGGTGGCTTAGGTCAAGAACTGTGTGACTGCAGGTAGGAGGTCTGTTTGAAAATAATCATTAGTCGACTTTTAATAGGTTTGCAAAGCACCAGATGGTTTAGGTAAAGAATTGTGTGATGGTACATAGGAAGTTATATTTGAAAATAATCATTTAATTGTCTTTTAATAGGTTCACAAAGCACAATGTGTTTTAGATAAAGAATTGTGTGGGTCATAGGGGAAGTCATACTTTTAGGTTAATTTTATGCAGTAACCTTGATCAATATAGATGGGAATTAATGAGATATGTATTTAAATGAATTAATAACGTTTTATTGTCTATTTTATTGTTCTAACTTTAAGAATGAAATCCTGAAAGAAGCTCAGACTATGGCTGCTTTGGATCATCCACACATTGTCAGATTGATAGGTAAGATGTCATTTGAAAAACATTTAGTCTTTTTAAATTACAACTGAATATTCTTTTAAATAATATTATGAAAGCAGTGCATTTTAATATTTAGAGTTTCTAGAAAATTGTGGCACTTTAAGGGTTAAGGTTTTAGTAGCAATATATTATTATAAATGCTGTGTATTTTAAAGTATAAGATGTTAACCAGATGAGATTGTGAAGGATGTGATACATCAAGGTTTTAGAAAATAAGATAACAAAACCTGTAACATATAATTTGACAGAATGTTCTGGAAAATGATATGAAAAGTGAGGCTCTTTAGACAGTAGTTTTCTTTGTTGTTTTGTAGTATTAACAGCAAAGATCAATATGTAATGAAATTGGATAAAGTTTAAAATGCAATTTATGGATTTTTAGGAACTGTGAATGATTTGTATAAACGTATGGTTGTGCTCAAGTTCTTTGAAAGTGTGGTATTCTTAAACATACCTTTCAGGTAGATCCCACAGGTTATATGAGACTCATTCAAGAAGTGTATTGCAGAATGAATCTGAATTCAGACTTTAACTGTGTGTGAAGAAAGAGACTGTACGTATAACAAAATGAAAATCAGTCTTTATTTAATCTGATAAACCAAAGAGATGAGTAGACAGGATGAAAGACAGTACCTCTGCTGGATCTGTTGTGTGGGTGGTCCAGAGGGATGATCTGTAAATCTGTTACAGTCTGAGAGAGTATAGTATTATATAGAAGATTCTATAGTACTTTCTCTCTCAGTGCCCATCTTGCACACATCACTACCAGTCATATCTGCAAAAAAATAAGGGAGTGTATATCCTCAAGGTATCACCTGACTCACCAGTAGAAAATATTACTTTCTGCCTTTACATAGTTAATTGAATGTATTTTCAGATATTGCTCTGAAATTATTTTTTTTTCATTATTTATTCTTCAGGTTGGTAGATATGTAATTTGTCATTATTTGTCTTACTAATGTTTTATGTATTGGTTTATGACAGGTGTTTGTGAAGGAGATCCTTTCATGTTGGTAATGGAACTTGCTCCTTTAGGGCCTCTCAGCAAGCATCTTCGTCAAAACCGGTAACAGTTCTTGATAATAAAGAAAAAAAAAGAACAGCAATAATTTTTATTTTTAGAGTTCAGGTATTGATGATTCTTAAGATTCATATAGTTTTACTAATTAGTTTAATAATATTATAGTAAATGCAAGTAACCAAAGTAAAAATTAACAACTATTAAGAAATGTATGCAGAAATTTGTTTATGCAGAATATTTCTAAGATGATTTTAACTTCACTGTCTGTGTGTAAAGATTTTCTTTTACTATAAAATTAATCTAATAAAATCGATAAATGTGCATATATAAATATTTTTCTCTCTTTCAGAGATATGTCTGTTCAGGACATCCTGGTGTTAATGCTTCAAGTTGCCATGGCAATGGAGTATCTTGAAAGTAAGCAGTTTGTCCATAGGGACTTGGCTGCCAGAAATGTGCTTTTGGTTAATGAAAGCTTTGCCAAGATCAGTGACTTTGGGATGTCTAGAGCATTGGGTTTAGGAAAAGAGTACTACAGAGTAAGTTTCAAAATAGGGATTAGGATTAGAATAATACAGAGAATATTGAGTGATAATATATGTTAAGAATAAGTTTTACTGGACAGTAGGGTTAGGATAACAAGGCTTGAAGCTTAGATCAGTTACAGAGATATTTTAATGGAAATTTTAATACATTCATACAAGCGAAACTTCATGATTCTAGTTATTTACATAAGGCATCAGGCTTAGTAAAATATTACTGTAAAGTGAGTTTCTAATACTGTTACTTACCTCCGCTCATAGTTACAGCTATTCTCAATTTGACTGCCCTCTAGTGCACAAATTTTTGCTTGCCACTAGCCTTGAAACTTCCACTTAATTCCTCGTACTTCAGTTGCATTTAAGCATGCAACAGTCCTCCATCAATAGGAGCGTGACAAACCCTCCCATTGCAGCTGACTCCCACTATGCAGTTGAACCCAATCTTCACTTCTCGATTTGACATGACAGTGTTCAGACTTAGTGCTTGATTTCAAACATTTTTTTATGTTCTTTAGTGCATTTTGAAAATATTCAGTTACTGATTTTCATATTTCAAAGTATTGTGTAAATTCCACTATTGAATTGGATTTCTTTATTTGATTGTGAACTCTATCTCTCATACAATTTACGGTAGTCAGTTAATATATATGAATTCATAACTTAATATTATGACTACAATGGTTACTGACAGTACCATTGTTAAATAACCTGTGACAATAGCTGCAGTTGCAGTGTTATTGGCAGAGAAAGTGTTGGCCATGGTTCGTTGGAAGATGACTTTTTTTATGTGAGCCAATGTCATTTGATCCCTTCCCTTCCTTATTAACTGCAGCACCTAGTTCTGAGTTTTTGATTTTTCCCCCTTTGCCTTATATTGGGATCCATGCCGAATGTTTTGCAAAGGCTCATGCACTTGCATATCATCGTTCAGCAAACCCTTGGGTTCTGTCGGAAGGAGGGAGGACTCTCTCTCCTTTTCCTCACACCTCCTACCTTAACCCTTTTCCCTGTTCCTTCCTCCTCTCTAGATCCCGTTTCCCACCAGCATCTCACAGAAGCAGTTCAAGACCTTCTCATCCAGGGCACCTTTAAACAGGGTTCTCCTGTGCTTGCAGGATTCTGTTCCTGAGTTTTTGTTGCCCCCAGAAGGAGACTGGGTATTGGCATCTTGTTTTTGATCTCTCCCATCTGAATCACTTCCTAGATATGTCATAGTTCACCATGGAATCCTACCTGTCTCTCAGATGGGCCTTTCTTCCAGGGCATTGGATGACAAAATTTGATGTGTTCTATGCTTTCCTTCACTTCCCTATTGCTTAGGCTTCGTGTCATTATCTACATTTTGTCCACGAGAATCATATATATCAATTCTGATATATCACTTCTTTCGGGCTGGAATCAGCACTCTGTGCTTTCTGTTAATTGGTCCAGTCATTTGCTCAACTCCAATATTTTCTCAGGCTCTATTCTATCTTTATATATGTATGACTGGCTTCTTCTGGCTCCATCCTTTGGAAAGCCTTCCACACCCACCCAACTTTTCATCAGAGAAGCTGCTCAGGTGGGTTGGATTATCAAGGTAGAAAAGTCTGTTATCCACCCCACCCAGTATCTTGTTCTTTGGGGGGTGTATTTCAACTCACATCTCAGTCAAGCCCAGCCTTCTCTTCATCTGTGAGCCCTGGAATATTTAGTTTAGAGAGCACTATTAGCACCTTCTCTCCCTGCGAGAGAGGTTCTGTCTCTTTTGCCCCTTGTGGTGGATTCCTGTATGTGGTGAGGGGATCTCCCAGGGAAGATTCTGAATTTTCAGTTACCTCCTCTGAGATCTAAACATCCACCCAAGTGTTTGCTGTGCATGGCAACCCGTGAAGAGGAGGGGAGGATTCTGGTGGTTGAGTGGTGTCTGGGGCACTGCAACACACCACTTTGGCCTT
>NW_013669612.1:68813-71643 GCF_000517525.1 Limulus polyphemus
CCCAGGGTCAATTGGCTGGTCCCATTGGGCTAGGGTCAACTGAGTACCAGTGTTGGGCATTCTGAACAAGTGTTGTTGACATTGTATCTGATGCTGGTGTTTGGGTATAGTGCTAAAGAAACCCTGGTGTTGCTGCAGTGTCATTGTTTGACATTATAGTGCATCCCCTCAAAGGACTCCATGGTGGGTGGGGTCAGTGGGCACTGAATCTTTCTCTTTATATTATGGATCCCCCAAACCCTAATAAAAATAAAATAGTAAAACTCCGCTCACTGGTAAACGACCACACCTTGAATACTCTGAAAAGCAGTCTTCACCCCATTGTGCACCTTTACCTCGTTTTTTTTATCATGCATTCTTTGTCGGAAAAACCTTTATGGCAAATGTCTCCCTTTTTTATTCAGAAGAGATTAGAGGTGCTTTCTGGCTCTCCAAAGTCAGTCAAGAAGCTACATTCTAGGGACATCTTGGTGGAAACATCAACACCAAAACACAGTGAACTTCTCTTGAATTCAAAGGCCATTGAGGATATACCCATTGAGGTTACTCCCCATGCTACATTGAATTCCTCACGAGGAATTATTGTCGAGAGGGAGTTGGAGATCTTCACTGGTTTCTCCAGCCAAGTAATTTCTGTGGTGCATTGTATCTCCAATCATAATGCTGCCTACCAATGTTCTCGTTTTGACATTTTCATCGCTGTGTCCACCTGCCACTGTCAATGCATGGATGCATTCAGCCAGGATTAGAAGGACCATTTCCTCGATACATACCTATCCTCCCATCTATCTTCTACCTGGGTAATTTCTCTCATTCATTTCACTTTGTGTCAAGTTCTTCTTGTGGCTCCTTTCTGGTTGGCTCAACTGTGATTTCCATCCCTGTTCCTTCTCCAGAAACTAGCTCCATTACCTCTCCCTCTTTCCTGGTCCCTCTTCCAGCAACCTCACTCAAGGGTGCTTCATCCCTCCATTCCCACACTCCAGCTTCATGCATGGCTTTTGTCTGGTCCCTTGGGAGAGCTTCAAGACTATCCACACATGTAGCATCCCTGTTGTTTCACTCTGTCCATTTTTCATCCATGTCTGTGTATCAACATAAGTGGAGTGTGTTCTATTGTTGATCTATCCAGCATAGATTCTCCCCTCCCTCACTTTCCCTTTCTTAAATGGTTGTTTGACATGGGTCTGTTCATTTCAACCATTGTGGGGTTTAAGGTGGCCCTGTCATCTACCTTTTCTTTTTTCTGTTTTTGCCATGTGTTTTCCTCTCAAGTTATTTCTCTTTTATTTTGGTCTCTGCATCTCCATCGTCCTTCTTGTTCCACTCATTTGCTGAGCTAGACTCTAAATGTGATTCTCTATGTCTTTTCTCTTCGAACTGCTATTCTCATGTTCCTTATCTCATCTTTTCTTGAAGATGTATTTCCTTCTCCTTTTAGCTTGTGGGCATCACCAGTCGGACTTGTTTACCACATTTTGTACCACAAAACCTATGTCCTTTTATACCTGACCATTCCTCTCTTCCCAAAACATTGGCTACCTATACTTACTCCCACTCTGATCTGGATTGTTTCCTGTGTCTGGTCAGTGCTTTATGGTGTTATGTGTCATTCACAGCACCCTTCCATGGCTCTCACTCCCTTTCTCCTGAATCATATCACTTGTTCTGTGTTTCATCCCATCAGATCCATCACCTCACAATGTCCTTGGCTGCTCCTTAATGTCGTCCTTTTGAGGAGATTATCCAGGCGAGCATGTGGACCACTCCCTACACCAGTGGTTCTCAAACAATGCGCTCGGGCGCACTAGTGCGCCCCAGAGCTTTTTCAGGTGCGCTCCGTAGCATTCCTGAAAAATCTGTCCAGATATGAAAAACAAATGTATACTAAGTTACTATATTATACCATTTCTTTATGAACACTCTGCTTGTTTCGTTGCGACATTATTATGATAGTTATAAGTTACTTTTCTTGCAACTAGCTTCTGGTCCGCAAGTTTCGCACGCGTTTAAAACATGTAACAAACGTGGCTGGAACTGCATGTTAACACCGGCACTAGCTTTCATCACGTAGCAACTGGCAGTGTTGCATAACAGACATTGGTAAGTGGGCGTGTCGTGTCTTGTGAACTGCCGTCAAAAGTAAACGTATTGTGCCTTTTACAAGTTTCAGAATAATTACCGTTGATATAATTGTCTTTGTTAAGAATAATTCACCCATAAAAATGGATAAGTTTTTTAAAAAGAAGCGTGACATTGATGAATGTAATCCTGAAAGTGAGCAAACCTCAAATGTGGAAAGTTGTTCTAGTAAGAAAGCAAAACCGCAACCGACTCGTAAATACGATGAGAGTTATTTAAGCTTTGGCTTTTCTTGGACCAGAAATGTTGATAATCCGCAGCCAGTATGTTTAGTTTGTGGAATAAAAATGTCAAATGAATCAGTGCTCCCTAGTAAACTTGGTAAACATTTTAAAAGTAAACACTCTCATTTACAAGACAAACCCACAAGTTATTTTAAGAGAATGTCGGAAAGCAGCTGATTCTTTTAAAAGTTTAATGACTGTTTCTGATAAAGCTCAAATTGCTTCTTACCAAGTCTCAGAACTGATCGCACAAAATATGAAAGCTCATACTTTGGGTGAGTCACTTATTTTGCCTGCTTGCCAAAAGATTGTCAGTACGATGTTAGGAAATGAAGCAGCTATGAAAATAAGCAAGATACCTCTGTCCAATGATACTGTTAACAGGTGTATTTTATAATTAAGTTAAATATATAGAAAAATAACGCATTTAATAAAGGCAAACTTAACATACCTCCATGCAGTTT
>NW_013669612.1:72572-82874 GCF_000517525.1 Limulus polyphemus
ACTGGATTAGAAACCCTTTTGTAGAAACTGCAATAGATTCTAGTTTAATGCAAACAGAAAAAGAAGAACTGGCAGCTGTGTCCACTGATCGTGGATTGATGATTAAATACAAAGAATTATCTCTTGAAGTTTTTTGGATTTCTATCAAAGAAGAACGTGTCGATATCTAAAAAAGCGCTGGCCATTTTATTGCAATTTTCCACCTCATATTTATGTGCACTGGGATTTTCAACCCTCACCACACTCTTCACATTGCATTGATGAGGAAATGAGAGTTTGTCTCTCAAACATAAGACCAAACATTGAAGAAATTGCAAGGTCTCATCAAGCTCATGTTTCTCATTAACACAGGAATGAATAAACTTCATAGAGGTATGTTAAGTTTGCTTTTATTAAATGCATTATTTTTCTATATATTTAACTTAATTATAACATATTAGTCCTATTTTGTATACAGTGCACCATCAAGTATCTGTAGTATTGTAGATGCGCTCAGACTGTATAAAGTTTGAGAACCACTGCCCTACACCTTTGTGTTGCACTACTTGTACCATCTGGCGGATTCCAGCTCAGCCAGATATCATCTTTTCCGTGTAGCTGTTCTCCATATGTCGGTATAACTCTGAGTATGTAAGTTATTTTTGTTTCATTTTTTTCAAGGGCCTACCTTACATGATATGGATCCTGCTCTGTGGTAAGTGGTGCCTGTCCAGGATACTGATATCTAAAATCCAAACCATCAGATCTATAAGGTCTATCACGTTCACTGTTGAGATGGGTGTTCCACAAGACCACTTGCAGTATATTGCATTATAAATATGTTTGTACCAGACCTGTACACTCATGAGATAACATGACTAAAGCAGAAAGAGATTACTGCTCATCTCTAATGGTCCTTAGATTGTCAAAATCAGTAACAGTCAGCTTTTCAAAATAGAATTTTGTGGTCACCCAGTGCATTCTTCAGGACTTTCCAACACATTTCTTCTTTCTCTTCTTCCAGTGAAGTATGGGAGTCTTTACCACTTACCAGCTCCTAGCCACTAGGGTGGTGGATCATGGAGGAATCCTACTGAGTGTGTGCAATTCCACTCAGTGGAGAATAGGGCAACGGCATTTTGCCTGTGAAGAAGGTGTGACTATCCTCCTGCTGCAGATCTGATGTTTCTCTAGATGCTGCCAGTCTGGACTGGATTTTTCTGTTTATTTTGCAATGATCCTCTCTGGCTGGGAACCCTCTTCCCTACTGCTGCTTGGATGTTGGTTTCTGGTTTTAATTGGAGCTAGACCAACCGATAAGTTCTCACATATGAGTACGCTAGGAACTTCTTTCTACCATGGACTGGATGTTACATCCCCAATGCTGAGTAGTTTTGGACTGAAATTAACCAATCACATTGCATTTCCAACTTTTTGACATCATCTGGATGTACATTTCCATACATGATGGTTTAGGTTCTCAGAATGGAGGCTCCTAGACCTGAGGTGAATGGTTGAGGATCCTCCTCCTGCTATGAACTGGTTGAGTTCCTCCCGGTGCCACTGGTCTGGACTGGAGTTGACATCCCACTTATGGTCCGATGCACCCTAACCACTCTACACACATTTCTTTTCCATAGTGATTTGGAATTGTTACCTTGTTCCTCCCTTTGATTGCAACACCACTCCTGTTGACTCCATGTGAATAAAGAGCATACCTGATTCAGATGTGGTGCAGTCTCCCATGGGTGTTCCTCTCCATAGCAAGGGCACACTCTATGAGTGCTCCTCAGATGCTTTTGAAGGGTGCTTATCTAGATAATTTTACACCAGTCCTTCCACCTGCTCAATGTGGGATCTAGCTGTAACTGTGAGCGTAGGTAAATAAATGTATCGGGTGATAATATTTTCCTACACTGAAAATATATTTATGATAGATACTTACCTCCCTCACACTTCCCACCTGTCCTCCCACTTCTGGTGTTTTTTGTGCTTAATCTCGAAGTGGAGATAGGGTTCAACTGCATAGAGGGAATCAGCTTCGATAGGAGGGTTTGTTGCACTAGATACTTACCTCCCTCACACTTTCCACCTGTCCTCCCCACTTCTGTTGTTTAATGTGCTTAATCTCGAAGTGGAGATAGGGTTCAACTGCTTAGAGGGAATCAGCTGTGATAGGAGGGTTTGTCACACTCCGATTGGTGGAGGACTGTTGCATGCTAATTTTCATGCTTAAATGCAGCTGAACTATGTGGTATACATATGGAATTAAGTGGGAGTTTCAAGGCTAGTGGTGACGTAAATTTGTACACTAGAGGGCAGTCAACTCAAGAATAGCTGTAACTGTGAGAGAGGTATCTATCAGAAATATATTTTCATTGTATGAAAATATTAACTTCTGTTAGAAATACAAGAACTAAAGTTGTTTTATATTCATGAAAAAAACATTGTAAAAATATTTTATAATTACTTTGCCATGACCCATGTGATTTCTTACTTCAAAATAGTTAATTTAGAAACCATTAGGCTGAGGATCTGATTTAAGAAAGAGACATTAATATTAATCTTAAAAGTTTTAATGAATCTATGGTTTCTTTTAATTATAAAATAATTATATTTCAAAATAACAAAATATAATTGAATCTAAACTGCATTAGAAAATTTAATGTTAAACTGGAAAAAAACAACAAAATAAAATCGTAAGCAATTGAAAGATATGAAACATTAGACATTAAATTCAAATTATATCTTTGTAGTTTTCCTACTGACTAAAAAATATTAATTTTATTATTACAATGAAAAGATTGAAGTTATTGTTTGCTTAAGTTTCTTCATTCATTTTGGCAAATAATTTATTATTTGTAATGTACTAATTCATTATGCTAGAGCCCTAAACAAAACTATTATTTTTCTATTTCTTGAAACAAACAATTTAACAAAGGTTTAGAAATGCATCTTGTGAATTTTCAAGTTTATATTTGATGTGTTAAGACATTTTGATGATAGGTTTGGCTTATAATGTTAATTCAAAAGTTTTTATAAATTCAGCTCATATTAGCACCTTCATTTGTTTCTTAAAGGCAGAAGTAGCAGGAAAGTGGCCGTTAAAGTGGTATGCTCCAGAATGCATCTATTACTTCAAGTTTAGCACTAAGTCTGACGTGTGGAGTTTCGGTATTACTCTGTGGGAATCTTTGTCCTATGGTGATAAACCTTACAAGGTACTGTCCCCAATAGACTTGTTAGTTAGTGAGTTTTGATTGATTTCTTTTACATTTACTGAATGTCTTCTAGAGGTTAGTAGTTGCTTGAAAAGTTTGTAGAAAGTATAGCACATGCTAAAAGTTGATTTATTTATTTATAACATAATAAAGAGTGACTTTATTAAAAATCAGAATTTCTTTTAATTATTTTCCTTTTATTTGCTTTTGACCATTTAATTCCATAGTTAGTAGTTGAATGAATTCATATTTTACTTCTGTATTGTATTACTTGCAGTAGGAATGACCTGTTACACCCTTTTCTAGATTTAAGTTAGCATTAAGAATAAATATTGACAGAGTTTGGAGAAAGTAATGTATTATCAAAAAATTGTTGTAAAGTTATAAAAGGTTTTAGAATATAATTCCCAAAGCAATGTTACTGAAAGTCTACATATTTACCATTAAGCCATATGTAATAATAATGTAGTTTCTTTACATCTTTTACTTAGCTGTTAGCAGAATACACTAGTAAAAACATATCCTATCTTCCTTACAATTTCAGTGATGATATGCACGATCCCTTCTTATAAATCTACAAAAAACATTGCAATGACAATGAGATATAATTTATGCTAAATATTTAATTTTAACAAACACACAGAGAAATAGATTACTTTAAAGGATGGAGATTTTGAAATATGCTTTCTATTTATGATCCATTCATATCAGTATGGTCCAACAATACATTAGACAGAGTCACAACATCTTAAAAACTTGGAGAATTGATCATTAGCTCCAGAGATTGATTTAAATGCTCCAAAATTGAAAAGTTTTATGTTACTAACCAACTTTTTAACAATAACAGTAAATGCTTTATTCCTTTGATAATTTAATGGTACTTATTATTAACCATGCTATTTATTTACTTATTTAAGAGACAGTGGGAGTTTCATGGACTAATAAAGCTATTCTTTGTTGAGGAAATTCTACACACTTAACAAATTCTACCAATATATCAATGTATTAAGTATAACTGTTGAAAATATACACATATAGTCTGTTTTCACAGACTGAAATATGTTTATAAAGTGAATTTTATAAATATGTCTTTAAAAAACAAAAGCAATTGTAAAGAAACTTTCTAGTCTGTGACATCACTAAAAATCATAATTGCCAACATTTGTTAGAAGAAGCAGAGCTAACACATAAAAAAAGTGTGTGATTTGTCAAAAGCAGGGATGCCCAAACTATGGCCCATGAGTCAAATTTAACCCTGAACCATATTTGGTTTGGTCTGCTGAAAGGTATCATATGAATCCATTGTAATAATTGCACATTCAAAAATAAGTGTATTTGTTTTCCATATATTATTAAATACTGAAAAGCCCCTGATTATATCAGTGTTGCAGTTGTTGGTAACCTAGGTGCATCCAGATGTGGAGAAAATCATGAATTCTAAAGAACAGTTTCATGCATCCCACGGACAGGTATCTGTCGGTGCAAATTTATAATGCTGATGAACTGTTTTTCTTCAATGCTTTTTGATTCCTTTTCTAAAGCCTCCCAGTGGCACAGCGGTATGTCTGCGGATTTACAATGCTAGAAACCGGGTTTCGATACCCGTGGTGGGCAGAGCACTGATAGACCATTGTGTAGCTTTGTTCATAAATTCAAACAAACAAACAATCCTTTTCTAAAAGTATTCAGAAATCTATTCCACATTCCCCAGACCCATACAGTTTTTACTGCATTTAAAATTATAACAATTCTACTACAAAACAAAATTACTAAAATGTTAGTAGTAACACCAAACCCAAATGCAAATAGGGTACATCATTTTTTGTTTTCTACATGTCCACATTTTTTCAAGTCATTTTATAGATATTGCATGTAATTTCTGAAAGTATCTACATATCTATAAATTGAAGAGTCGGCCATTAATAAAGTAAAGGTATTAGGCCTACAATGAAAAAAATCCCATTCAATTACCACTTTTCATCCTCAAAACTGGTAGTAGTCCACCATTGGTGTTACTCTCTCTGTTTAAACATGGAGCTGAAACTCAAAGATTCTCTGGCACACCAAACCTGTTGGCAATATCAAATACATGGAACTGAAACTCTTGGGCCATACTAAACTCATGAAGTTAAAACTTTCAAGAATCTCTGGACACACTAAATGCAAGGAGATGAAAGTAATAACTTCAGTTTCGTTCTTTTAAAAAAAATGATTAACAAGAAAATTTCTTACACATTTAAATTTAGAATCCTAGTATGTAAATGAGTTTTCCTGAATGAAAAAATCACAGTTTTTGTTGAAATAAGCATAGACGTTGAAGAGCTTCCAAAAGTTAATCTGAGTAGCAATGACCCCAGCTTATTTGGTGGAAAATTATTGGTAGACATATTGTAACTTAATTTTCACAAGAAGAAACAAAACATGTTTGAATCTCAAATCTCCTTCAAAGGTTTAAGATTAATCTTGGCAGTATGTAAACAAGTTTTATGAGAGGCTTGACAAATTAATCATGTTATATGAGCCCTTCTGCGTAGGAGAAAGATGATCGAACAAAAGTTGTGTGTGAACTATAGTCCAAAGTATATGATCAAATTGATGATTTTTGGGATGGTCAGAATGATTTTGATTTTTAAAGTAACCAAGTAAGCCATCCTTTCATCAAGCAGATTATAAGGTTAGACCAAAACTTCAAGGTCAGAGCTTATTCAGCCTAAAATGTAAACTCAGACCCAGCCCTCATTCAGAAGATCTGACTGCTCCTCGATACAAGGAAAAAACGTTTTATAGGTTGAGTCAGCTTGTTCCCATTTATACTGGGGGTGATGAAAATTCAAGTCTTGTTTACAACTGAGAAAACCAAAATACTTTTCTGTTACAACATATTTTGATTGCCTCAGCTCTTGCAGTTTTTTGTGAAAGTGTTAGGAAAAGTATTTTGTCACCAGATCATATTTTATTATCTAAAGAGAAGCTTCAGAAAAATATAAACTTAGCACATACTCAGTTATAATAGTATAACCTCATAGTGAAACATAAAATGTGAATTTTTCAAGATAGCTAAATATTATCTTAAACATTGGCTTAGTGCTTCTAGGATATAGCCATAAAAGGTAAGATGATTTCTGATACCCCAGTTCCAGAAAATGTCACTCAGCTGTATTTGTTGGTATGTTGGTGATATTAATATTGAAAGGTACATTTTCCATGTTATAATTTAGTTACATGCTAGAGGAAACTGCTAATCATGATGATGGTGCAATACCTAGAAAGTTCATGAATGCCAAGAATTAAGAAGTTTCGTGTAATATGTAAAAACAATAATATATTATAAACAAGAGAGTTATTGAGTGATGAATGAGTGTTTTAGTTATTCAGTATTAGAAGTGAGAGTTAACATGTTTATTCCAATAATTGATTGATTAACAAGGAAATTCTATAAGTTTTGTAAATTAAGCATAAGTACCACTAGTTCAGAATTTCTGTTGCAACATTGTTTATGAACTTCAGCCTACAACTTGAGTCAAATAGAACATAACTTGCAGAAATGTTATAGAAGAAATAAACTCAATCTTTATTGTTACGTGAAATGGACTTTGCATTATTTTAATCAAATAATCTATAAGAACCTGCCCAGTGATAGAAGCAATTATAACATCATAGGTTCAGGACTTTGGGAACAGAGGTATCTATATGATACAACAGAGGTTGAACAATGTGTCAGAAGGAGCAAAGTAAAGCACTGGATCTTTTAATACTTGCCAAGGTCTTTTTCAAAGCTAGGTTTTAAGTTTATAGCTCTATTTGATAATTCTGAGGTAGAATTTATCATTCTCAATGATGTCATACATACATATAAAGTGATTTAGAGAAGACATTACTTGAGTATATCATGATAATACACTTCACTATGAATTCTGTTGATAACATTTAAAACAATTATATGTAAATTTCAGAATCTCTAAGAATTTGTAATTTTGACTTAGAAGTAAATAAAATGACAATTTTTAGTAAAGTATTGCATTACATGAAACATTACTTGTATATCAGAATATTTAAAAATGCAATTATACATACATGTATAAGCCTGATAAAAATAAACATTTTGTGTGGAAAGGCCCATACAGCTGCAACACGCACTTCAGCTTTCATAACTTGAGGCTGTCTCTGATGACGATGGGTACCCAGGAAGTAATCAGAAAATTTATAAAGTAAAGAACTCTTGATATCAGGAAATGTATTACTTTTGTTTATCTTCTGTGTTTACCACCTCCTTGAATCTTTTTTTTTTGGTTTTAGTCAAGATCAAAAGGAAATTTAATAAGGTGTTTACTGTATTAATTGGTGCAGTAACTTGAAAATATAATGGTAAACTACACTTGCTTGTTCATTATCTAATAATATTAATATAACTGCTCTGCTCCACAAGTTCTGGTTGTTGCTGGAGTACACTATTGTAAAAAAAAGGTTTGTTAATTTCTATTTGATGGATCTTTATGTATTTATTAACATGATTTACCAGGATATTATAGAATCCTTGGTTCAAATGGTATATCTTTACGCTACTTCTTTTCTCAGTGCTATAGCACTAGTATAGTAAGCAGACTTTCTGAATATGATACTTGTGTGTTTTTATATTAAAATCTTACTGCATTATTTATTATACAAAAATTGACTGAGCTCAGTAGATTGTCTATTACCTGTATTTTAATGACTAGCAAGTATTTATTATCAATACTGTAAATTGTTTTTAATGTATATTTTTAACCAGGGGATGGTAGGTCGAGAGATTCTTCAAATGTTTGAGAGAAACGAAAGGCTACCTCAGCCAGAAAAGTGTCCTCCAAATATTTACAAAATCATGAAAAGCTGTTGGCAATACAAGTTAGTATTAAATATTTATAGTCAGTGTTAGTGCTATTTATCATGTTTTTATTTCTACTTTAAGAGTGGTATCTGTTGGTGATTAGATATCCTGACTAGTGTTCAGGTAGTATATCCACATCAAAGAAGATCAGAGTAGTCACGTTTTAGGCAAGATATAGTAAGTCTGATGTGTTTGGGTTATATAAATATACTTAAAAACATTACATACACAAATGGATGGTTTGTCACAATTTGGAGTATTTCAGTGATCAGGGGAAATAATGATTTCTGTATTTGTTGGAACAACAAAACCATGTATATTGATGGCATATGACTCATAATTTCTAATCAGAAGATCTCTTGATTGTAATAATATTCTTCTTTATTTTTTTAGACCAGAAGAAAGGCCAACTTTTCTAGAGCTGTTTGAAATGTTGCGAGAAATTGTAGGAGATTTATGTCCAACAGTGAGCCCCACTTCACGAGGTTCTTCATCACGGACATTCATATGTTCCTGAGAAAAAATCAATATGTGGTGTTAATATATTTGATCTGACAAAAATCCTTATCTCATTACTTCCAGTGTACAGAGACAAGCTTTCTTAGTGAACTGGTTGTTATAGACTTATTGTAGCAAGCAAATATTGTCAACCACCTTCCTGAGCTTCTTACCAGTTTCACCACTTTCAGTTAGTGCAAGAGAACCCGTGGGTTTGAGAAAAGGACATTTCATTCTGTGTGTTTGAGTATGTTAGTATTTTAGTGTTGAAGAAAGGTATCAACTTGGAATAATTGGGGAAAATTGTGGTCATGTTCTGTTATCATGGAACAAAAAATTTAAACTTCTTTTTGTTTTCCTGCAAAAAAAAATAACAAAAACATTGATCCATTGTGTCTTCTCTAACTGAAATCTAGCTCTATCATCGAAAGATAAGCTAGTTTTTGACTATTTACAATAGTGGTGTAATTTTCATAAAAAGTTTAGCTACGTTTTCTTCTATTCAGTTAAGTTCTTACACACATACACGACATATTGACTGTTTTCTAATGTGACAGAAACCTATTTTTGACACAGAATTATGCATAAAAGTATAACAGTATAGATACAATTCATTCATCACACATTAATCATGGTCCATTTTTTAAGAGAGTGAGTCACTGAGAAAAATATAACTCTTTCTTCACATAATGAACTGAAACCACTTTTTTTGGTTTTAGTTTCACTGAAAACAGATCACATTAGTCAAAATTGAGTTCTATTTTTGCACCATAAACCAGATTTACATGAATTGTAATTACATTCTAAGTAAATTTCTTTTTTCACATTCTGAACCAGATAGCCATGAACATACATAAAAAAGTAAGTTTTCTTTTCACACACACACACAAACCTAGGGCTGATTTCTCCCACTACAACCCCATAAACTTGGTTCAATGTTTAGTGTATTTAGATTTTTTCACAGATAAAAACATATTAGTAAAAGTTAATAATCCTACAGTTTTTTAATATACAACTGTTGGTGAAAACGTTTCTAGAAGGCTTAGTAAACTTATGGATAACCTGTTTGTCAATTAATTACTGTGATTAGTGATATTGCTGAAAGATTGTGCTATTTATGTGATTTTGTTAAAAAAGTTTCCCTTGTTGGAAATATGCTATTTTAAAATATGGTTCCAGATAAAGTGGTTTATATGAGTCCAACTTTCTTTTGACAATTATTTTTAAAACTTAACTGGACTGTACGAGATCATGTTGCTTATTTGTTCAAAGTTAAAGAAAAATGACATTATTACTGTAATATAGAAGTTATCAGGGATTCTGTATAAATTAAGTCATAAGTTGAAAGACTGGAATCAGATATAGAAGTTATAAAGATACTTTTATCAATACATTTTGTTTAAAATATACTATAGTTAAGCAGTTGGTTACCTGTCACTACTACTCAACAAATGCTTTCTGTTTTGAAAAAAAAATCTCTCCAGCAATCTCAGGAAGATGATAAAGACTATCAGCTGTAAATTTTCTAAGAAAAATGTATGTTTAACTATACTACTCTTGAATGTATTTTTTTTTAATGGGCTTTTACCTTTTCAATCCCCAAAAGTTTTTATTGTGCTAAAGTGTCTATTTCCATCTGATTATCTTAACTTATTTCATTTACTTGGTTTTAAGACTTAGCATAAAATTTTTACTTGTTAAGTTTTGACAACAAGTATTCTTGGGATATATTACTCCTTG
>NW_013669612.1:83874-97368 GCF_000517525.1 Limulus polyphemus
GGATATATTACTCCTTGAAAAAAAAAAAAGTACATACTTATATGACCACTTTATATTGTAGACAAACAGTTATAATAACTGCATTAGCTTCCTTCAGGTTTTATACACATTTTATTAATATAAACATCATACTTGAAGTTTGAAGTTACTCAGATATTTTACTTGTCACAGAATAGAGGTGTGATTTCACTTTGTAATGAAATACTACACTTTGTGTTTGTTGGTGTTATGTTTCTGTAAAGCTTCACCTGAAAACTGAAACATTGCTTACAAGTTTTTAGCTCTTTGGCTATGAGTTTTTAGAAGCTCTACAGGCAAGGCCTTTGCTTTACATATCTACCTGCCATGCTGTTTTTCTAGAACTGGTAACATAAGCTGTTACCTTCTGTACATACTGAACATATGTGAAGATTTTTGTATAGCATTTCACTAAGGTTTTACACTGCATGTAATTTTTACAAAATATTTTGTCTTTTGCCACTTCTTTAGAGAGGTGTTATATACAATTTTATATAAAAAGTAGCATATAGTTTCATGCTTGTGTTGTTGTCATTCATAATGAAGATATTTTGGAAGATCAATGTTTGGGTTTCACACAATTATACACAAAAGTGCTACTTGTTAGTATATGACATGTGAGTTTGTTCAAAATCAGTTGATGGTTTCAGAAGGTCATTGCTTGGGTTCTAGAAGGTTGCATACAACAATACTGTTTGTTAATATACCACATCTGCGGAGTTTGGTGAATAACAGATGAAGTATGTTTGTTAAAATTATAGCATGGGCTTTACGTAGTTTTATATATAACAACTATGCTTCTTAATTTATGAGAAATGTGGAGTTTGTTTCAGCAACAGGTTTAGAAAGTTCTTGAAGACACATCTAAAACAGAACATATTTTTAGTCAAGTACAGAAGAGATTGGCTTCAACATTGAGTTTGGAATGTGGTAGAGACTGTTTGTACATTTTGTGTTTTGTTATATGAAATGAAAACCATGTGTAACTGCTGAATTTTATCTGTCTGATATCTTTTACTTAGTCCATCCCAAATTTGAAAACAAATCTGTAGTAGAATGATCAAGATGAATCATATTTGTGGTAGAGCATAATATTTCATCATTTGCAGTAGGCCTAAAAACCTTCATGCTTTTGCAACTAAGGCATTTCACACTAGGTTGATTTTATGATAATGAATTTATTTTTGAAAGTCCTGCTAGCCAATGTGTCTGGTCTAGGATAACTAGCTTAATTGTAAAGATTTTGTTGACTGAGCAGATGTGTTGATATCGTAATCAGTCGTTAGTAGTTTTATTTAAAACATATCAGTTTTTTGAAAATAGTTTAGTTTTGATGTAATAAGGAAGATTTGTGAGAAACACCTATTAAACAAATCATTTCTCTGATAATAGTTTAGCTACAGTGTAATAGGTCAGGTCAATGAATAATTGCTTACATATTCTTTAACTTTTTCACTGTCACACTTATAAATATACAAGTACCCCATTGTCAGGTTTAATTTTAGGTACGTAATACAAGAATAAAAAGACACCTTTACTATTTCACTACATGTCTGAAACTTAACATTGATAAACTTTAGGAAATTCGAAGGGGAATAGTGTTTCTTAATGGTTGTACAAAATTCCAAACTCGCGTGGGGTTAATAGCATACTTTTCAAGGCTGAAAAAAAAGGGTATGCATTATGTTCCCATGGCAGTGAAAGAATTAAAAGGTAGTTTTGTTGGTTCAGTTATATGATAAATGAGAGAAATAATAAATTAATTATTTTACACAAATTCAAATGCATTTTAACAACTAAGCTATGGTGAAACATATCTGATACACAACAAACAGTGGAGTTAGTATGTAATAGGTCACTTTCGTGTTAATAGGCTAGTCACGGATAATATCTGTAAAACATATTTCACTATTAATGCTAAATATCATTTGTATGAAAAACAATTTAACTAGTATGTAAAATATAGGATCAATAATAAATTTGTCAAATTTATTATAAACTGGATATGGCAGATATAATGTGGTTTGTGTATTATTACATTCTTCTTTTCTTCACTCATAAGTTCTTATATATACAATTTAGAAACTTAAGTCTATGATAAAGAGGTTAGGTAACGTGGTTGATATCACACTTTGTTAATTTAAAACAAAAGTTATATATAACAGTTCAATTCTACAGTGCAGTTAAGTTATACTATGACATAATGGGAAGGTCTGTTATTAACAGTTTAACTATCATGTAATAGTTTAAAATTATTATGTAGTCCACTTATGCTATGACATAATGGGAAGATATCTGATTAATGGTAGCTGTCATGTTACAGTTCACATATGTAGTGCAGTTCAGTTATGCTATGACATAATGGGAAGATATGTAATTAGCAGTTTAGCTATCATGATACAGTTTAGATATGTGGTGCAGTTCAGTTATGCTATGACATAATGGGAAGATATGTAATTAACAGTTTAGCTATCATGATACAGTTTAGATATGTGGTGCAGTTCAGTTATGCTATGACATAATGGGAAGATATGTAATTAACAGTTTAGCTATCATGATACAGTTCAGATATGTGGTGCAATTCAGTTATGCTATGACATAATAGGAAGATATGTAATTAATGGTAGCTGTCATGTTACAGTTCAAATCTGTAGTGCAGTGCAGTTATGCTATGACATAATGGGAAGGTATGTAATTAACAGTTTAGCTATCATGTTACAGTTTAGATCTGTAGTGCAGTTCAGTTATGCTATGACATAATAGGAAGATATGTTATTAATAGTAGCTATCATGATATAGTTTAGATCTGTATAGTGCAGTTCAGTTATGCTATGACATAATAGGAAGACATGATTAATGGTAGCTGTCATGTTACAGTTCAAATCTGTAGTGCAGTTATGCTATGACATAATGGGAAGGTATGTAATTAACAGTTTAGATCTGTAGTGCAGTTCAGTTATGCTATGACATAATAGGAAGATATGTAATTAATGGTAGATGTCATGCTACAGTTCAAATCTGTAGTGCAGTGCAGTTATGCTATGACATAATGGGAAGGTATGTAATTAACAGTTTAGCTATCATGTTACAGTTTAGATCTGTAGTGCAGTTCAGTTATGCTATGAAATAATAGGAAGATATGTGATTAATGGTAGATGTCATGTTACAGTTCAAATCTGTAGTGCAGTGCAGTTAGCTATGACATAATGGGAAGATATGTAATTAACAGTTTAGCTATCATGATACAGTTTAGATATGTAGTGCAGTTCAGTTATGCTATGACATAACAGGAAGATTTGTAATTAATGGTAGATGTCATGTTACAGTTCAAATCTGTAGTGCAATGCAGTTATGCTATGACATAATGGGAAGGTATGCAATTAACAGTTTAGCTATCATGTTACAGTTTAGATCTGTAGTGCAGTTCAGTTATGCTATGAAATAATAGGAAGATATGTAATTAATGGTCGATGTCATGTTACAGTTTAGATCTGTAATGCAGTTGAGTTATGCTATGACATAATGGGAAGATATGTAATTAACAGTTTAGCTATCATGATACAGTTTAGATATGTAGTGCAGTTCAGTTATGCTATGACATAATAGGAAGATATGTTATTAATGGTAGCTGTCATGTTACAGTTTAGATCTGTAGTGCAATTCAGTTATGCTATGACATAATAGGAAGACATGATTAATGGTAGCTGTCATGTTACAGTTCAAATCTGTAGTGCAGTGCAGTTAGCTATGACATAATGGGAAGATATGTAATTAACAGTTTAGTTATCATGATACAGTTCAGATCTGTAGTGCAGTTCAGTTATGCTATGACATAATGGGAAGATATGTAATTAACAGTTTAGCTATCATGATACGTATCATGATAACTAAACTGTTAATTATATATCTTCCCATTATGTCATAGCATAACTGAATTGCACTACAGATCTGAACTGTAACATGACAGCTACCATTAATAACATATCTTCCTATTATGTCATAGCATAACTGAACTGCACTACATATCTAAACTGTATCATGATAACTAAACTGTTAATTATATATCTTCCCATTATGTCATAGCATAACTGAATTGCACTACAGATCTGAACTGTAACATGACAGCTACCATTAATAACATATCTTCCTATTATGTCATAGCATAACTGAACTGCACTACATATCTAAACTAGTTCAGATCTGTAATGCAGTTCAGCTATGCTATGCCATAATGGGGAAGATATATTATTAACATTTTTGCTATCATGATACAGTTCAAATCTGTTATGCAGTTTACTTTATTATGATGTAACAGGTCTTGTACAATGTGTATTTGATATAATACACCAAATCTTATAATAAATTTGTTTATCATATTATAACTGATCGGTTATGCAGTTAAACTATAACAGGTCAGAGCTGTGAGGGCAATTAACATAAGATTTATGATGGTAGATTAGCTGTACTGTAATAGATAAGAAGTATGATAAATACTTGGATTTATTATTATGTGAATATAAGATGCATGATAAACAGTAGCAGTGCTTTAAGAATTCAGTTCTATGATATGATTTGGCTATGACATAAGAATTAGATTTATGATAAGTTGCAATAGTAGTCTAATAAACGTTCATTATGACATAAGTGATGTATCTATAACAGATCAGATCTAAAAAAAAGTTTAGCTTTTGTGGTTCAACTCTTGTAGTTTTGTTGATTGCCATTCAATAATAATAATAATAAAATTATTAAGAATTCTATTTAATCCAATAACCTTGTTAAGTTCTATGTTTTGATCAACTGATTAAAGTGATCATATGTAGTTTGTGGATGTGAGGAAACTATAGGTATCTTGATTTTCTGTTGTATATACAAAACTAAAGTATATGTGTAGTTACTGAACAAAATATATTTATTTTGTTTTTAAATGCTCATAGGTTGAAAACCTTTAATTCCTTTTCACTAGAATGTTGAAAATTTGACATGAGCTGGTCTCATTAATATATTTTCATTTTGCATAATCCTTGTTAATTAGATTCATTACCATTCAATTTGTCAGATTCAGTTAGATTGTTTGAATAGTTACTGTTGAAGAAGAAGAAGAAAAAAGAGCAGTAAGTTTTAAGATCATTTATCACTCTGCTTGTTGGATTCAGTGTGAGTTTTAGAAATAACTACCACTTGTTTTTATTAATCTAACAAGATTCTAAGTCTGTAGTTACTTTTCTTTGTATTTTTCCACCTACTTTCTGTTTGTTGGGGCTGATCATATTCAAAATGTTATTTATGACTTGGCTTAATGTAAGAAGTCAGTCAGGTTTATAGCATTATTTTGTTATATCTGATCAGATTTATAGGCTTATTGACTACTGTGGTTGTTGAATGTTACCATATTCTAAGTTTTAGTTACCAATGTTTAATCTGTTCAGTCCAGTTTATAGAGTTATTTATCATACATTCTATTTGATGGATCCATTGAGGTTTTTAAGGTCAGTGAAGAATTTCTTTACCATATCATTAAGTTCCTTAGGATCTATAAAAATTTTACTGGATTTATTAAAATTCTTAAAATCATCTGTAATTCTATTTTGTTGATCCCTTCGTTTTTCAATAGCACAGTCCAGTTTAGGTATAAGTTTAAAATCTCACATATTTAGTGGTATTGATGTGGATTCCTTTCATATGAATGCAGGAAAACTATATGGGATTACTTATATTTAATTGGGTCAGGTTGTTTGTGTCTTAAATTTTGAACTCCATTAATTTTTCTTGTAAAAATGCAATTAGAACCTTTATGTCTCAAGGGTTTATATCATCATTAAGTTTGATCATTTACACCTGATTTGTAAGTTTCAGCATTAAAATTTATAATAAAATTTTGATATTGCTGTAAGTTTTTCATGAAGCCTAATAGTATTGTTTCTGATAATTAAACATGTTTTTCATTTATCAATAATTTGGGGTGATATTTTGAAATAATCTTATGCATCAGAACATCGTTCTTTATTAATATTAATAATTTTTGAAGCATTTATTCTATAAGAGATTATAAGGCGGTTTCTAATATTTTTAGTTTATTTGTTTAACTTTATGGATGAAGTCTAGCTCATGCTGTATTAAATAATAACGTGTTTTTTTGTTTTTGAATTCCAAGAATTATATTTTATATTATTACTATATGTAGTTGTAAATAATTTAGGGCATATACATAATACTGTTGATTTTAAAGTTTATATTATTACTTGCATAGAAAAGCTTTTAGTTTTGATTAGTAGCACGTTAAGAAATAAAATTGCAACAGAATGTACTTTAACCTTAAGACCCCTAACGACTTAAATTTCTAAACATGTGCTGACTGTACTGTGTATAAATAGTATGTTTACAATCTACGAGTTGGCTGTTTTCGAAACTTTTATTTGACAGTAGATGAGTTTGGTAAATTTGGATTAACTGTCTGGGTTCAACTGTTGTAAACTTTCCTTCATTTTTGTCAGAATTTTGTAACATTTGTTACATTTAGAACAGTTGAAACAATAACAGACAGTTTCTCAGCATTTGTGTCTTAAGTAAGATGTATTAATCTTATGGCAAGTATTTTTGGAACTGTGCCAAATTTTGGCTGTGTGTTTGCACCTTTCTCTATTTCTGTAATTTTAGTTACGAATAAGTGTTAGTTTATTGAATTAGGAGATTATAATGGACTATTATCGTAAGCGCTGGCTATTTTGCGATTACATGTTTTAACATTACAGTTAATACATAAAAATAATCAATCTGTATTTGGTTTAACAGGAATTATGTTGAATTTCTACAACCTTACTTAGTTGGCTCCAAAATGTTATATTCCTATTAATTACGTTGATCTGATTTGCTAAAGATTTCTTTGTTACGTGGAATTGTATGTTGCACATATGGTAGGTAGATTGGTGTTGTATATGTTAAATCGTAACATTCTGGTTTTAGCAGTTACTTGATTGAACGATGCTAGGTGTCACTGCATATTCTTATTTGGAGTTGACAGCCAAAGTGATCAAAATATGTGTGGATCAAGTTGACGAGTAAACGTGTATGTTTGTCTGTGATGTGAGTGTATATAAAGTAGATACATGTCAGCTGGGTGATTGTAATTTCCTGCTCGTAGAACTGGTGTGATACTAAATTGATGAACGTAGTCTATGAGGAATGTGGATTATATGACGTCAGTAAACATTGATATTGTATCGTATCAACGTAACCAGCAATCTTGTCATGTGATTTTAAATGGTAATAACGTCACGTCTTTTGGGTAGCAGCTTTTGTGGTTAGCATTTTAACTTTTCTATTCTTCATTTTTCTCGAGCAAGCAAATTTATTTTGCATATGAGCTGTGATACTTGCTCTCAGTGGAGTTTGGTTTTAAGTTGATTTTGTAGACTGTTTTTATACTCAGGAGTGGTGAGGTTACTGTCTTTTTAGAAAAATAAAATAGTTGTGACAGAAACTGGCTGTGATTGTGAATAATTAATTAATCTAGCGAAACGTATTATATAATAATGTTACGCGATTTTCATTATGAAATGATTTATTCGAATAGATAAACTACGGAATTATGAGAATATTATGTTACAATTAATAAACGTTCCATATTGATGTGTAACATAAACACAAGCTTTTTCAAAGGTACGAAGTAAAAAACAAAACAAAAACATTAAGCTTTACCAATAGGTTTATTGCTTTTAAACCAGTAAGCTAATATGTATGTTATATGCAGGTAATCTTTTGCATAATCTCGCAACAAAATATGTGACATAATCTGAATCTGAAATCACACTGGTATCAAGTGTGGAAGTAAGACTCACTGTTTTTGAAGATCCAATTAAAGTATTGTTATATAATTATTAAACTTATTGGTAGTGCGACGTATAAAAAATGCATAAATAAATAGACATTATTGTTACTTTTACCTTCACTGTTTGGCTACTGATGCACTGAACATAATGTTTAACTTCGATGACGAGGAACCCACTTTGAGACTAATAATGCTTGGAGACGGCTTGAATGGGTAATGAAGAAAAACTTTAATATAAGTTTAACATAACAGCAAATGTACAACGTTTCGACAAGGTTTTGGTCATCATCAGGTGATGTCAGATGATGACAAAACCTTGTCGAAACGTTGTACAATTGCTGTTATGTTAAACTTATATTAAAGTTTTTCTTCATTACCCATTCAAGCCGTCTCCAAGCATTATAATGCTTAACTATCTTTCTTTGGGCGGGTTCTTTTAAATTATTTGATGAAATAATTGGAAGTCCAGTCTTCTTACAGATAACAAATTAGTTTATATTTTCCTTAACGTTTCTACAAGCTTAGACACTGTTGAGACTTGTAGGCGTAAGTTTACAAATGATATCCAAACGGAAATACATCTCTAACGGTACTATGACTAATAGAAAAATCGATCGAGTGACTAAATATACACGATAACTAACACTGAACAAAGTACCTCACTCAGTGATTGGCATTGTCAACTGAAAACTAAGTACTGAATGATTCGCTACTAGCTACTAATTCACTGCCCCACTAGTATTTATATCAGATGTCACATTTCTAAATCTTTTGTCAAAGTTACTAGATTTTCGTGACGTCATATTCAAAACATTCTAGGTCTACTTTTACAAACCTACCCGATCCGAAACGTCATATGCCCTCAAACCAACACATCAATACAAATATACTCCATGACATTGACCCTTCCTGAATTGTAAAGTCCTTTGAACAATCTTGATATGAAAATAAAACACTTCGGCATATTATCCATTCACATAGTTTTTTTGGTTTTTTTTCAAGGCCCATGGTGTACAGATGGAATGGTCCTTTGTTGTCACCGGGTGTGATGTAGGTGGGAGAGTTCTGCCTAAATAGGTAATTGAGTGAATCCACTGGCGGTTCCCTCCTTTATGACCCTCTGGAAGTGGTCTGTGTCGATAGAAACCTTGGACTCCTCAAAGTTTCTGCTGACATATTCTTTTCTGGGATTACACAGTTGGCCATTCTCTCACCATTTTACTTCCAAAAGTTATTATAGTTTATAACCTTTGACTTGGATCATCTTTATTTCTGGATCTTGTAATCCACATCGTTGATTCGTTTCAGTACGGAATATGGCCTTTCTGAACATCTTCTTAACTTTGAAGTTTGTATACTGTTACGTATAGAAATGTTCAGTCATACTATGTCACCTCAATGAAATCCAGTTTTTTCAACATTAACAATATAGTGCGTGTTTGTTTTATCATAAGTTGGTTTAAGACTTTCCTGGGTAAAGTCATGCATTAAATTTTTACCCTTAACATCACAAATGTTCTTTCAACAACCAATCTGTCAGGACATGCTGGAGTGTCTGGTCTCGCTATACCCCAGGCAATACATAAAGAATTATTGGCAATAACTCTTGGTATGAGTATTTCACGTCTTAGTGGTATTACACCACACCCCCTGTTGTCAATGGAAGTTCAACCTCTAATGTAGTAATTGCCATATTTTACATAGAGATATCCTGGTCGTAAATAGTAAAACTATCTCAAGTTAGTGTAATCTCGCATCCATGTCTTTGCACGAAATAAGTTCCAAATATGCACTTTTCCTCGATTATAATTACCCATACATCATAAGGTTTTTTGAAGCTTCAAACAAACGTCCAATTTCCCCTTTTGCTGGAACTTTATCGCCTGTCGCTGTTTTCATCTAGATCTCTCATCTTTATTCATCTGTACAAGAAATTTTTCATCTTTCATTAATAAATTGGGTCAAACTTAGCTTTAGAACCAGTGTCGATCAACATACTGCAAGGTATTCCTCCAGTAAACTGCTGGACTAGTGGGTGATTTTCTTTAAATAATGAAATTTGTAACTCATTTGAAGCAGATGGAGTATTTCCAGCTGAACTTCTTGAAACTCCAACTGTTTCCTGTCTTTTTCATGTCTGGTTATCCTACTGTTCTTGTTTTGATCTGCTATGACTCAAAGACTCATCCTTAGGTATTGTCTTTTTGAGTTAATAGCAGTTGTCGATTTTTTATAGTCTCGGCTGTAATAGCCATATTTCCCACAATAATAAAAATTCCCTCTTTCCAGTATCCTCTTCGGAGAATTCTTATTTCATACATGCTTTAATCTGCAGTTTCTCGCAATATGTCATTTCAAATTACTTGGAGCACCTATTATCTTGTGGTCTGTTTCCTCTGTTTTATGTAACTATCTGTCTGATTCATTCTTTCAGTTCCTCTAGACTATTACGTGAAGTTAATGTTTCAATGCTACAGGATCCGATTATTCCCTAACTACTAGATGGTCTCTACAATAGTTTATACACAATGTTAATGGACTCGAGGTTCCGTTGTCATCTGGAATGCCACATTTAAAGATGTACATCTACTTTGTTTTGTCGTATTTCTCATATTCTCGTCAGTTATGGCATCTATAAATTGGTGGCTTGCTAACAAGTCCATCATTTCATGAGGAGTAGCCAGGTAAAGTAACTGGACAAGCCTTTCAAAATCTTCCATAAATTTGGCTAAGGTCTCATCTTTATTCCATAATTTGTTCCGGATTTTTGCTCTGGATACTTCCTTCTGACGTTTCACTCTGAACCTGTTGGATGAAGCAGCTATCAATACGTGATAGTTGTTATGGCTTTCAACTGGAAGGTTACTTAATATTGTTAAAGCTAGTCCTTTTAAATTGGCAGCAAGATTAATAGATTGTTGTTCGCTATTCTGCTTACTTTGTAACTGAGTTTTATATGTCTCATATGGTACCTTCCCATCATTGTCCATTAGTTTCTCAATTGATCAGACTTTAGTAACTTGATTTTATAGTGTCATGGCTAGAGTAGTCCAGGAAGGCCCTTCAGTAACAGATGGTACAGCAGTACTGGAAATAGGTGTAGAACAAATGAGTTATCCTATTCCAAACTTTGCAGTAGATGGTGTTTTAGGTTGAAACTCTTACATCAATACAGAAATAGATGTAGTTGGTTTAATCTTTGCATTTGGTAATTCATTTTTCAGTGGTTTTATTCTGGTTTTCTTTTTTCTACCTCATTGATATCTTTCTTTACTACATTAATTTTGTCATTACTATTTTCCTGTACTTATTTGATGTCCTTCTGCTCTTCTTTAAATTTGTTGTAATCCATATTTAGCACTCTACAGTTTCATCGATCTTATCTTCAAACCATATTTATTTTTTATTCTTCTTTAAATAGTACATCTCTTTTATCTCCTTTCTTAAATTTCTCTTCTAACCACCAATCCCTCAGGATATACTGAAATTTCTAGTCCCATTACACCCCAGTATCCTGTCTCATTGAATATCTCTCCATTGTTTATTGATTTACTGCTTCACTTTGCTCATATTTATATCGTACAGTTTTTCATGTACAACATTTACTGCCTTTTCTCTTGCACTCCACCGTGTTTCTGATTCACGCTTGACAGAAACCTTAAGCTCCTGCTGCAGTTCGTCTCATCGAGTTGTTGAATGAGCAAAGAAATTATAAATGGCTTCAATTATACCAAAAAAAGGTAATAACTGTTGTTTCCTGACTTGCAGCATGAAGACATGCTAAGTTCAAACTATGGTTGTCACAGTTTACAAACACTGATTTTGGAATTTTGTTCAGAATTCTTTGTTGAACACCTGACAGATGACCTGACATGACAGTGGCATTATCATAACTTTATGAACAAGAACCACTCAATAAACTTCCATCCATTTCTAATTTTGTGCTTATTGTTTTCTCAATATTTGCAGCGTTTTTTTCCTTTAACTGTATAAAGTCAATAAATGACTCTTTGATTTCTACTTTTCTTGTCTTAAAGTCAATGTCAACAAACCGAATCACTTGGGCCAATTGCTCAGATTGGCTAAATCAGGTGTGGAATCAAACAGAATACCGTAGTATTTATTTCTACGAATTGCTGAAAAACAATAATTTCGCACATGTGAAGCCATGATATTTATAAACTCATTTTGGAGAAAAATAAGATGTTGACGTTTGCTTGTTTTTAACACGCTCTGAATGCTCTCTCATTACTGGATTATACTTTGCTAATAACTGCAAAAGTGACAGGAAATTTCCAGGGTTTTCGTTTGAGGTTATGTCCTCAGTATTACCACAAAATTCAAGATTCTGAGAAGCTAAATATTGTAGTGTTAGTATATCTCTCCATTTATTTTTTATTGCTGAATTTGCCTTTGCAGCTCTTCATCAATGCCACTTTGAAGACGAATTCAGCGCTCAGTTTCTTTCCAAGCAGCAAATGACGCACAATGACTGTCACTATTTTCATGGGCATTTTTTTCCACTTAGAGAATCCACCCTGTGTTTTGAAAGCAGGCCGACTATCGGTTGTCATACATGTAGATGAAAAAAGAAGACAACAAAAGCAGTATGCTGTTTTATGTAGAGGTGAATACACCAACCAGGAACGATTGACCTCTTGTCCATTCAGAAGGCGTCGTTTGAACCAAAATGCAGTCATAGAATGCCCATCTTGGGCATCAAATGGACCTTCTTTATGTTGAAATTCACATGCTCCAACTTTAACAATCTCTGTGTGATGTGCATGTGTTACAACTGCTGAGCCTGTTGTATCAAACTTCATAAATCCAATATCCCTGTGTGTTAAAATATTTATTAGGTCATCCTCTTTTAACTTAGCAACACTATTCTGTGGATCTGTTTCTGACAAAGTGGAATCCTCTTGTTTATTATTATTGTAGCTTTCAAAAGGACAGGAACAGTTTCTTAATTGTTTTCTTTTTCAAATGAAATAGCATGTTCACAATCTTGCACTTTGACCTCTTTGCTGCCATCCAAAGGAACAGATACTGGCTTACTGGTGTCATCACTTCCAGCAAGGAAAGCTCTCATCAATTTGCTTGACTGCACCATCGAAGCTGCAAATTGTGCACGTCTTTTGCGTCCCTGTGCCCCACTTTCTTTTTTCGACATAATGGGCTAAAAGAATAAAATAATAAGTACTGACTACACTATTTAGTTGCAACATGTAAATTGTCAGATGAAAGGAAGCATTTTACTTTCCTAAGATCCTAACCACAAATTTAAATTATACAATTATAGTTGCAACTCAGGACTAGTTAGGCACATCTGGACCTGGTTTCACTTTAACTGTCATTATTCAGACCACCCATACTCATGTTAATTACTGTGACACAACAGTAAGAAAATCAATGCAGATGAGTGTATATGCTGGTAAATCATGCTTATGAGCACCATACAAATTCCTGGCAGTTGCTAAATCACATTTGAAAACTAGATAGGTTTAACTATACGAATACTACAGGAGACAAGTCTGAAATTGCTCGAATGAAAATTACATACACTGTGGAGAAGGGTGTAATCATAACATAATATAAGCTTAGAGGCTCAAAGGCTATATTTAATATTAAAGGTTTTGATAGAATGA
>NW_013669612.1:97771-99034 GCF_000517525.1 Limulus polyphemus
CTAGATCTAGATCTAGGCCTTGCCTGTTGCATATATTGCCAATCTTGCACACCAGTTAATATTATTATGTCTCTGTGTTCGTTTGTTAATTTTCCGTAGAAATTCTTCCCGAGGAACTTCAGCGATACAAGTCCTTTCTTAAATAAAACTATTTTATTCTTTCTCATTTCAACTTTGCAATACACTTTAATTTCCACAGTCACTTTAAACACACGCTATAATTCACAATGAACGAATCATGCGCTTGACTCAATTGTCTGTCTCTATCTCTGCCTGTCTGCTGTTCAATTGTTGCCGTCACTTTTTACCGGGCTTATATATACAAAAAGCGTACATATGGAGAACACTCGAGACTTCACGAACGGACATGATCTTTCTAGAAGCTCATGACGTGTTACTAGCGTCACATGACTTCCACTGTCGTAACACTGCCCCTTCCTTAGTATTGTTCGTCCCGAACAATAGCCTCTTAAGTTAAACCAATTGATAATTAACAATAACTTAATTAAATGTACAGGATTTACAAACACAAAATTAAAATTAATCAAAGTCTCTTAATTTTACGGTATGTATCTTCTTCCATACTGGCTTTTGCTTCACGTGAGGTTCATCTGCTCCATCGGGAATTATCCTATTATCGGTAACAGTCACATCAGTGATAGTAACTTCACTGTTTCCTTTCTCAAAACCGGATAAAGTTTCTTCTTCGACAGTGGCCTTTCCAGGTGACACGTCTTCAGCAGCATCATTTATTCCGTTGTTCACTTCATTCCAACTGAAATGTCCTGGACTGTGATAATGCCAAAGCCTGTTGGCATGCACCACTTTTGGCTTACCTCGCCGACCACATTTTATCTGGAACGTCTGAGAGATGATCCACTATGTCATATGGGCCTTCCCATGGAGATGACAACTTAGGAGACTTCCCTTTGGTCTTCCTGGGATTATACAACCACGCCTTGTCTCCTGGTACAAAGCTGACTTCAGTAGATCTCTTGTCATAACATAGCTTCATGGAATCAGCAGACGTTTTCAAGTTTGAATGCACTTGATGGTGAATATCATCCATCCTTTCAGATAACACTTTCACAAACTCTGACACATTCTCAGGCAACTCTTCATAAGGTGAGCGTCCTGTTATCAGATCCACTAGCAACCGAAGTTCCCGACCAAACATCAACTTTGCTGGAGTTTATCCAGTGGTTTCATGCTCTGCTGTTCTATAGGCCATCAACAGTGGAGGGAGTAAGACATCCCAGTCAT
>NW_013669612.1:100085-101153 GCF_000517525.1 Limulus polyphemus
CTCATCCTTTAATGTATTTAATTCGCTTTGAAATTTACTAATGTTTTCCATTTGTATTTCTTGCCACTGTTGTTGACTTTCCTGTAGTTGCTGCTGACTTTCCTGCAACTGTTGAAGACTTTCTTCCTGTTTCCTTTCTTGTTCCAGTTACCACTGCTGTAGTCCCTCTTGTTTATTTTGCTGTTCAAGCTGCCACTGTTGCAGGTTTTCTTGCCACTGCTGTTGTCTCTCTTCTTGGTTCTTTTCTTTTCCTCCCACAACTTTTGTAATCTCTCTTCGTGTTTCTTTTCTCGTTCTTCTTGTTTCTTTTCTTTTCCTCCAACAACTGCTGTAATCTCTCTTGTTTATTTTGTTGTTCGAGCTGCCACTGTTGCAGGTTTTCTTGCCACTGCTGTTGTCTCTCTTCTTGTTTCGTTTCTCGTTCTTCTTGTTTCTTTTCTTTTTCCTCCAACAACTGCTGTAATATCTCTTCTTTGTTCTTTTCTTTATCCTCCAACAACTGCTGTAATCCATCTTCTTGTTTCTTTTCTCGTTCTTCTTGTTTCTTTTGCTGTTCTTGTATTGCTGCCATCAAATCTGCTAAGCTATAGTTTGATTTGCCACTTCTCGTTTCCATCTTCTTTTTCTTCTTTTTTTTCAGTCCCACTCTCTGACATCAGTTTGTTACGTCTGTGTTCGTTTGTTAATTTTCCGTAAAAATTCTTCCCGAAGAACTTCAGCGATACAAGTTCTTTCTTAAATAAAACTATTTTATTCTTTCTCAATTCAACTTTGCAATACACTTTGATTTCCACAGTCACTTTAAACACACGCTATAATTCACAATGAATGATTCACGCGCTTGACTCAATTGTCCGTCTCTATCTCTGCCTGTCTGCTGTTCAGTTGTTGCCGTCACTTTTTACCTGTTTTATATAAAAAAGCATACATCTGGAGAACACTCGAGACTTCACGAACGGACATGATCTTTCTAGAAGCTCATGACGTGTTACTAGCGTCACATGACTTCCGCTGTCGTAACAATATGTTACATCAATTTCGTATTTTCTTTTTGTTGAACATACTGCT
>NW_013669612.1:102055-104451 GCF_000517525.1 Limulus polyphemus
GCCACTGACGTGTCGAGATTTTAAACACTGTTGAAGAAAGATAACAAGATTTGTTTAAATATCCAGTATTCAGAAAGTATTATGCCTTAAATCTTCATGCCTTAGAGCATTATGTACAACCTATGTAAAGATGAAAGAAGCGACAAAAGAAAGTTGACAGTATTAGACCAGTTACCCACGTATACAGGTGACATACATCTAATCTACATTTTAGTGTCACTTGTGTTTGGTCGAGGTCTAAAAATGGCTTTGGATTTTCTATTTGGTTACAGATAATAACATTTATTAAAGAGATAAAAGAGACACTGTCCACGAGTGTGTCTGTAAAAAGCTAGATTCAGCTAGTGACATGATGACGAAAAGGGGGTTATGTCAAATACCGATATATGGTCTGGGTTCCATACTCAACTGAGAAGACAGCCTACTAACTATCTGCGTGTATGATCAAACAGATCAAGATTTTTCAAATTTGAGTCTGCAATCAAAGAAAGGTTTATCCTTGATGTTACCTCTGATACCACTCTAGAAGATCTTCTAAAACCCGATTCTTTAAAGAAGTGAGTCAATGCTCCCTGTAAATAAGAGGCTTCCATTTATCAGGATCTTTAAGATAAACAGTGGGGAACAGGTGATAATCCACATTAAAGGACAACAAGGACCCTTTTGGTCCATATAGTCCGTCATATCCATTAAATTAAACTAAATAATAAAAAACTCAAATCCAGCTCTTATCATTCAAATATTTATTAAGCTTCTCCTTAAATTAAACTAAATAATAAAAAAACTCAAATCCAGCTCTTATCATTCAAATATCTATTAAGCTTCTCCTTAAATTAATTGCATTTACCATATCTGAAGGCAAACTCATTCCAAAAGCCAACCATCCTGCTATGAAAATAAAGCTGTCTTAGCTGAATATACCCTGTCAAAACTTATATTTGTGTCTCATAGTCCTACCATTCTCACTATTAAACATGAAAAAATTATGAATATACAATGTCAATTCTCTTAACAACTTTAAATACTTCAATCACCCCCCCCCCAACTCTTCTTTTTCCAAGAGAAAACAAGTTCAGAGATCTTAACCTATCCTCGTATGGCAACCTTTCCATCCCAGTAGCCCTCCTCTGAACCATTTCCAACAACTCAATGTCCTTTCTAATGTAAGAAGTCAAAGACTGAACACAGTATTCCAAATGTGGCGTAACCAATGTTCTATAAAATTTTATTCATGATTCAAATTGTGATATCCTACATGCATTATCTTGCATTTATTATAATTACGAGCCATCTTCCATGTATTTGCCCAAATCACCAAATAATCCAAATCATTTTGTAAAGCTCTAGTATCCTTCTCACATCCAGTAACGCTGAAAATTTTAATGCCATCAGCAAGCTTAAATAATCTCTTGAGTTCCTCACTTGTGACATTAATCCAATTCGATTTAATTTCATTTATAAAACCCTCTATTTTCTTCCATCTAGCCAGCTTTCTATCAAATAAGCCAAACTACATTTCAGGAAAAAACAAAACAAAAAACAAGTGAGTAAAGTGTCTCAGAGAAAACAAAAATTAAGGAAACAAATTGTCGATTGCGTAAATGTCTATTCAAAATGGTGGGGAAAATGTTTTGAAAGACGAGTGATATATAAACAAACTTGTAGACTTTATAGGGAGACAGGGCAAGCTCGGCGCAATAGTTACCATGCCAGATTATGGAGTTGGGGTTCCTTGGTGCAGGTCCCGTTACTGCAAAAAAACAAAAACTACTCCGATTACTGGGTTCGTAGGGGCGCTATAAGGGTGACTGTCAAATCCCTCTATTCGGTCACACAGTATTAACTCAAGAACTGGTGTTTACTAGCTGCTTCCACTCTTAGTCTATCACTCCAAAATTTGGGATAGCTAACGCAGTTATCTCTCGTTTTGCTTTGCACCAAATTTAATGAAACAAATAAAAACAGAGGAAACAGAGTTCAAAGTAAAAAAAAAAAGAAAAAAGGAATTAAAATTCATTTCAGTTTAAATAGTATAGAATACATACTCAGTAGAAATTAATAATGAGAAAGACTTAAAATACCATGTCTAAAGGTATTTTTATTTTTAAATGTTGAAGACATTTTGTTTATACACCACTTAAATTAATTGGATATATTTTAATGGTGTTTAAACACAATATTTTTAATTTAAACTTTTATTTCTATTTGTTTACATCAACAAGGATCATTTTAGTTCCTTTTTTTATTACATTTTGATCTAGTAATTGCAAAGTTAATCCTAAGCTTACTGCTTGCTATTGTTATCATTTTTTCATAATAATGTTGCGTCAGCGAGTCACATGACTAGTGTGACGCCACGTTTCTAGAACTATCCCCTACCTTGGCGAATGCTCTAG
>NW_013669613.1:0-8886 GCF_000517525.1 Limulus polyphemus
ACTTAATAAAGGATGTACAAAAGTGCAATATTGAAAAGAAATTATGTAAATATTTAAACAGTAATGAATTTTAAACATAATGTACAAAACGAAACAAAATACATTAAATGATAACCATTTTTAAAACATAACATTTATTATAATAACTTAATATAATTAGAATAGACGATTATGTAATGTATATAAATATTGCTACGTCTTGAGTGAAATAATCTTTATGTTTATACACTTGGTCGTATTAAATAAGTGCAGTGAAATATATCTATCGAGCTTAAATAGAAGACTGTACAAACAAAAATATCAACCCCAACTAAAACAATAAAATTGGAAGCTTAAATTCGAAATATCTGCCTTCCATTCGTTTCTATTACACTTGACATATACTGCAATTTAGTGTTAAAAATTATACCCGTGAATTTCGTTCCTATAGGTTATTACACAATATATAAATCAGCTGTTGTGTTAATAGCAAAAACAAGAGTAGTGTAAAAACTATACAAAAATTACATAAAGATTTCATTTAAGAGTCATATGTTTTTAATACTAGTTTCAACTGCAGTAAATTTTGTTCTTATTACAGACAGCAAACAAAGTATTATATGCAGGTGAAAAGTTTAACTACGTTGACTTTACTTTTAAACATTAAAATATAAAAATTAAAGTTAATATACTGAGAGTAGTTAATATAAAAAGTATGGTAATCTAAAGTTTAATGTTATAATTCAAATAGCGTTAGTAGCAAAAACAAAGACAAAAACATTACATTAAGTAAGGCACTAACTTTTCATACACGTTTGTTTTCATTTTTTGATTAAATACCAAAAAATTTTCAAACTTTAGGTTTTGCAGCATTTCAAAAAGGTAATGTCGACAGCTAAACTAAAATCACACAGTGACAAAGTTACAATATATGACAACTTGCCATTCAGTTGCATTTTGAAAGATTTCCATTCCGGCGTATAATTTTTCTGTAGTCACTTTACACCGACTCCTTTAAATAGATAATTTAGGAAACATTGATTCCCAGTGTCTAATAATAGAAATGTTGTATTAATAAATAAACCAGATAATATTTTATCGGATGCGAAATAGAGTAAGTACCGAAGCCTAAATAAAATTTAAGAAAAGCACAATAACATTATAATCACTTTCCACAAATGTTTACAATTAAATTTACGTTAATTTATGGCTTAATTGTTTTTACTATTACTATGTTAAATATTCTTCCACATATTTCCAAAATACATCCTTTTACATTTGGTCTGTTAATAATAATAATATTGCAACATAAATTAACCTTAAATACATACAATATTACAGTGAAGAATAATTAAGGATAAACGCTATATTAAAGCAGAATTCGGAAATATAATTTTTATAATTTCTTTAATTGTGTTATTTCTCAGTTGCCGTCCCTTAAGAAAATACACTGCCATATAAAATTCAAAATTAAGATACAGATTTTAAAATTGATATATAGATAAACAGAAACCAATGTATAGTATCAGTAGCTACAACGATGATGAAAGTAAGCATAAATATTAATATTAACCTTAATATTTCACATTCAATCGTAAAAATACATTTCTACGATTTATTTATTATAATAGTTATATATTTATTCATATTAGGTTTATGGTAGTAATAATAAGTATCGAAAGCGTTCAAGTTCATATATTTTTAAATATAGAAACTGTTCACATGCTTCAGATCAAACTTTTGATTCTGCACATAACTCAACCTACAAGTGTTATTTTTTAAAATAAACATACATATAAAAATACATTAAAATTTGTATTATAATTTATGTAAAATTAATGTTACGAAACATATTCCTTAAAGTTAAGTTTGTTTTTCGTGACCAAGACTTCTGGATTTTAGATTAACATCGCAAACCCCAGTTTCTGAAGCATAACATCTTTATTTACATTACAATTAAAATACAAAGCCCTGCCATCCACTTGAAACTAAAAGTATACAGACAATTGTCTTTATTACTGAAATAAAGTCTATTCTCTAAATAAATTAAATAATAACACTTAAAATTAAACTAACTTTCTAAATTAATAAAATATTTACTTACATCATTTGTTCAGATCCTACGACGTTTCACCCTTCCGTATTTTGAAGATATCCTTTATACATAGTTTTATTTTAAGTAGTAGAAGTGCTGTAGATGATACGAGGTGACGTTTTATTAAACTTACCTTTTATACAGACTGGTTATTCCACTGCAGTGTGCAGTAATTACGCCATTAGAGTTCTTTGATTAAAACCAAGTAACTATTACACTTTAACTAGTATCGTCATTAATTTGATTTTCCGCTATTCTTTTATTTGCCTTCCCTCCCAATGTGCGCATTTCTGCATCGTACTATTACAATATTAAAATAGTGTAATTGAATTAAAATAATCAAATCTTGGATTGAGGATTTAATAATTGTTGTTAGAATAAGATTAAAATTTAATAATTGAATCTTAATGATTTTTTAATTTATTTATAATTTTTTAAATTAATTTTATTTGTATAATAGTGTTTTTATTTCGAGATGAATTTGTACAAATTTTATTAATTAATTTTTGCAATATTTGACGATCAGACATTTGCAATAAATAACTTGGTTTTTCATTTGTAAATAATGGACAAGACGTAAAATAAACATTTTTTGAAACAAATATTTAAACAATTATGATTATGAAAATACACGTAACGGTAAAATCTAAATAGTTCATATACATCATTCGAAAACAATGTAGTTAGCTCTATAATAAACAATATGTTTAGGAATATTTTAATTCATCTAAATCCGACTAATAAAACAAAGACATTGAAGAAAAATATATATATTTGTTATAACTTATTACGAATATTTAATTGTATTGTTTCGTACTAAATATTTTTATTAAAATAAGCTACTTTTACTACATTCTAAAAAATCCTTCTGCAAAGTTCTGCATTTCTTATAAAATTTCAGCTAGTAATACACACTCCCTTCCCACTATTGTAACTATTATACCGATTTGGTAACCTAACATTTTATATTATCATCTTCTTTACAATTTATATTGAGATTAATTTATACAGAAATACTCTTGCAATAAAAAGAAAACAGAACAATTAATATAGCTATGAGCATTCATACATTTTAAATAAGTGTATTTATTCTACCATTATTACATTTATATTTTAATTTACTTGTTTGGTAGAGGAAGCAAGTAATATTATAGTAATCCTAGAATAAGAACATTTATTTATTCGTGTAAAGATGGTTAATAACTGAGCGACTATCAACCTAAGAAATTGAATACTTTATAAATAGTGATCCATCAAGCATAAACTTCATAAAAATTCTTTACATAACAAAACTAACAATTTTAATTACTCAATGAATTAGCCATGTAATTGTAATAGTACGTTTCTTTACATATTAACACATTTATATTGAATGCGAAAATGTTATAAAAGCTTATGCCCACACATCCACCTAAGTAAATAGACATTTCTTCCTAGTAGTAGTGCTTAGAAAGGAATAAAATAATTTGTGTAAATGGACTATACTTCGTATTTTCAAATAACTAAGGCAATGAGCGCAATTCTAGAATGCGTTCGACAAACACCATTTAAGTTATATTAAGAATCATTTTTTTTTTTTTTATACAACTTCTTCCATAAGAAAATTTTATAATTATGTCATAAACAGTTTCTACTTTGCTTCGTATTATTCTGCATTAAGTAATGTCCCAATTGCCCGATGGTTGAATATGGGCTATTTATTACAGCTTCAAATTCACCAAGAATATTATAAACAAAATCAATACAAAAACACTAGAGAAATCAAAAGAAAACGATTTGAAATAAAAGAAATAACTTAATTAGTTGATAGCATCATAAGTCTCTTTTCTAGATATGCTTCCATAATGTTCCAATTTAATTTCCTTACTATCGATTAATAATGCTGAAATAATTCGGTCTTTCTTTTTTCTAACAGTCTTTCCAAAAATATTTTAATTCTCGAAAGCTTTGAAATACGTTAATCTAAAGACCTATTATTAAACATATATAGAAATATATTCTAAGGTCTAGAAATTTAGGAAATAAACTACATTTCTTGATTTAATAATAGCTAAACTTTTAGTTACGAAATAAATGTACTTCACTTTATATCCAAATCTTTCACAGTTAACAACGAATTTTAACACGGTGTCGTAAAAAAAAAAAATACTATTGGATAGTTACATTAAATTTAAGGAGTTAAAGAATTTGATTTTGTAAGGTCATCGTAAATTCAAGATAGAAAATTAAAAAATAGACAAAATATAAACAAAGACATTTTCCCTATACGTCTTTCATATTTTTGAAAAATGATTATTTTTGCGACAAGTTTCATACATCTGTAAAAACATCCCGTAACTTACGAACATTGCTTTCGAACAATATTTTAATAGATACTTAATAATTTAAGGTAATTTTTACATTAACATTTTGCCATAGTTTAATTTTGTTTATAAACATTTAATAAAATACATTAATGATTTAAATATTTATTAAACATAAGTTTCATACAGAAAGTGCAAAACATTTGAGGTTGTCGCCATCAGGTGCAAGTAGTTTACATGATAAACGAAATACAGATATTATGAAACAAAGAAATGAAGTGACATAAAACAAATATATATAGGTTGAGAGTGCTGGTTTAACAGAATAGATATATTTATGGTGCGTTATTAATTTTTTCTTCAAAATTTTTTATATTTCCAATTAAAACAGATTTAAAAGTAAAATACTGTCACAGAGTCTAGTTTGCTTAAAGGTAATGGCAGAAGGCGATGTTTTGAAAACTGATCTTTATTAATTATCTTTTATTTAATTTAAACAATATACATATATTATGGTTACAAAGATTACCATGTACCATTTTTTGAAGTTTAACTTTATGCTAGCTCCCCTTTAATATTTTACTTTTAGTTTAAACTTCAACTTCCTTTAAGTTTAATATGACCAATACATACCAAAGTACTAATTAATTTGTCGAATGAGAGTAATATTACATAAATTAGAAACATCAACATTTCGTCTACAATTGTAAAATGTTTGTGAGAAAGTTAATCTCCATTTACTACTTTAAAACGTGTACTTTTTTTTTTTTTTTTTTGCAAAAAATGAGTATTTAACAGAAAACTATTTGGAGGAAATTATACAAACCCACATTCTCATTCAAAGTTCATACAAATCACTCATTCCATATTATTAACATTGCAACTTTAAGTCGCAGTGAAGGTTTATTATTTTAGGCCTACACATCAAATAATATTTACTTATTTCAACTACGAAATTAAAAATTCCATCTTACCTTTTTTCACCAACTACGATACTTTATACTTCATAATAATCTTGATTTGTACGAGTAGAATATCTGATCTTATTTTCGGTAGTTTGAATGTAATCAAATAATATGAAGGATAAGTTTTTAACATACCCTCCTTTAAAACAAATAATTACAATTACTTATAAACATCCAGACAGTATTTCACTAGATTCTATTTTGGATAATTAAATAACTATAAACTTCACAACTCTTACCGTAATATCGCTACCATAAACACGCATAACCGAGTCCACAATCGTTCCCAACTTAATACGAAATACCATCTACCAGTCCTTTTAAAACACAGAGCATTGATATATGCAGATAACGATGGCGTAGTTCGTCTTTCACGTTCTACGCATAAATACAAAATACTTCCTTATTCTAAACATAAATATATCTTAAACTTTACAATTGATGCATCACTCAAGATTCTACTTGCCTAGGAATAATGCACAATAAAGCTTTGAGTGTTGTTTCTTTTTTCAGGGCATATTTACAAGTGAATTGCAGTATCATGTTAAGAGTCTTTGTTGATACATTATACTTTAGGGGTGTAAGTTTCATGAATGTGCTTCTTATTATTATTATTCTAATTGTTTAAATAACATTTCGTCATCTTTACTTCTTTATAAATAGTTAAATTTTTCTCGGCTCTGTATACAAAAATCCTGAATATCTTTATTATAAAGCTATTAACATTCAAAAATAAATCTAAAACACTACAGTAAAGTCAGCCGAACTTTCAAGAACAGAGACACCTTTGATCATTAGTACATTTAGCTAATAAAATTGTATTTCTCAAAATAAAGTTTCATAAGCTTTAAATACTTGTTTTACTGTAGAATTTTAAAGGAGGAACCAGAATTTTCTTACTGTATTTATGAAAGATATTCTATATATTTACTTACTCAGCCACACATTAAAATTTAAAAAATGTTAGACATAATGATGTGTTTTTTTTCTTGTTCTATGAAATGGAGACCTGGCTGCAGATTTGATATTGTTAAACAACTTGCAATATTTAATATGTTTTTATACTATTGCAACACAGTTCGTTTCTTTTTTCGAAATGGTGGGGTACGGGATAGACAAAATATTTAAATAAATATATTACAATGTAAGTAGGAAAATTTTCCTCCAAAACGTCTTCCTTAATAATTTCTCGTATGACATTTTACTCACTAAAAACACCTTCTTGTCAACAGAACAGCCGGCATTCACCCTCCCCTATAAATCAAGTAGTAGTAAACTTGTCTTTTTTTTTAAAATAATAATGAATAATTCATCAATAATAAATGTTTGAAATATGTCCACTTTATATATAAAATTCAAGATTTATTTCAGGTCTACAACCTATCTCGATATCCAACCTGAACTAGATCTTTGTAATACCCCTATACTTAAATACATGTGTAATATCTCCAAATCTAAGTAACATAATGGAACAAAACTGCATGTTTTAAAAACATACGATTCACAGTCTGGCCATGTTAACGTCAAGAATTCTAGACCACAGTAACTGGACAGATACAATCATTCTTTAACTTCATTATTAACGTAGGTAATTATGGAATATAGAAGCGTAATTAGAGAAAGTTATATGTCAGAAAGGTTTAGTTATTTAACATGAAATGAAGTATTTAGTACTGATTTGACACTGAAAGTAACTTGATTTAAACTGTTGGAGGTTTCTGTATCAAGGCAACTAACTAATAAATGGGCAGACAGTTGTAATTATGATATGTTTGAAGGAAGGAAATTGTGAGAAGGATATTTTTTTATTGCTTAATTGTTAGGGTTGGGAGTGAATGTGGGTTCACTTGTCATTCAGGATGCGTGAGTATGACGTAACTTTGATGTGAAAAATTAGTAATACGTATAAATGTCTTGGAATTTTGAAGGATGTTACTCGCGACAAAATATCCAGCTATACGTTGTCTGGAAGAAAGTTTTTGGAAAATGTCAAAGTTGTATTTATTTACTATTGTAAAGGGTAGAGGACTTTGAGAATTCTCTAGACTACCGTAATGTGTCGGTATCAAGCCCAATTTTTCCTGAAAATTTGGGAATATGTCTAAGCAACGCATCTTGATAGGTTTTCTATGGTAAATACGCAGCTGACCATTCTGAGACAGAGAGTTTATCCTGAAACTACATGTGGCGCCATCTTACAGAGTTAAACAAAGCTAATCTTTTGCTTGCCCGGTGGATAAGTCACTCGACTCGCACTCCGAGGGTCGCGGGTTCGCGTCCTTGTCGCACCAAACATGCCCACTTAATTTGCTACGGAAACTACAACAAAAACACTTCCGTCGGCAAAGTGTTGTTGTAGCTCTATGTTCCACTAGGAACGACAGGAACCAAGAAGACGAAGTTTTTGCTTGTCAGTTAATAAGAAAATTATTTATCGCTTATATTTACCACCCTTTAATTTAACATTCATTTTTCTTGAACAAACATTTTTCATTGACTTTTAACGATGATAAGACGTCTCAAAAAATAAAAATAAAATGTGTTATTTTATAATGAAATCTAACAGCTAACAGAGCCGACTCTTTTCAGTCGTACAGTATTGTAGAATCCACAATATCGTTTTGAAGAAGTCGACATCTAAGTTATTAGATTATATTAAAAATATTTATTATTATCTCCTGTGCAAAGTAAAGTTAGACTTTGTGGTGTGTTTACTCTTCAGTTTTTACCCAAATATTTATAACTGAAAAGTGAAATGTGTGAAGTTTCCTATTTTATAAACCTGAAATATCTACTTGTATTAAATATATGTAACATAAAATGTTTTCTTAAATAACCAAAGTTTGTTCCAATTTTTTAATTGGTTGTTATCTTTACATTACGTTTTATTTGATAAAAAATCAGTTTTTATTATGGATGATACATCTGAAGTAGGACGTATGTCTGTAACACTGTTGTAAATATTGTTTCTCGAGTGTGGTATAACATCGTAAGACTGGGAATTCAGTATTATAATAATTTGTTTTTATTATTTCAAAATCTATGTTTAGTAATTGATTATTTTTCGTTTTTAGAACTGTATTATTAAATATTAATGCATAATTTTCAAAGGGTGGATGTGATATTGTCTGTTATCACTATTGGTTAGACTACTAACACGTTGGCTGTATTGTCTGTTAATTTTGTAGGCTAGCCTATTTTCTTGACACTTCGATCAATTCTAATACTACTCCAAACAAAATTAGATCATGTAATTAATAAATAATCAGCCATCAGTGATGATCGAACTCACGACACCTGATTTACAAAACCAGTGTTCTTCCACTGAGATATGGTGGCTTGTGTATTTAAAATCTCTGTGTATATAATATTTAGTTTATTATTTGTAATATTTATTTGATAAATTGACTAACTTATTCAACATGCTGACATATCCAAGTTGAAATATCTTAGATGTGAACGATCTTAAATTCATAAATGTTTTTATGACCTTTTACTAACAGGTTGTTATTTCGTCTTTTTATTTTTAATAAACTTTACTAAC
>NW_013669613.1:9830-12778 GCF_000517525.1 Limulus polyphemus
ACCTGAAATAAATCTTGAATTTTATATATAAAGTGGACATATTTCAAACATTTATTATTCATTATTATTATTTTTATCCTGAAACTACATGTGGCGCCATCTTACAGAGTTAAACAAAGCTAATCTTTTGCTTGCCCGGCATGGCCCGGTGGATAAGTCACTCAATTCGCACTCCGAGGGTCGCGGGTTCGCGTCCTTATCGCACCACACATGCCCACTTGGGCGTGGTGCTAGCAACTCCACCCCGATAACAATTTGCTACGGAAACTACAACAAAAACACTTCCGTCGGCGAAGTGTTGTTGTAGCCCTATATTCCACTAGGAACGACAGGAACTAAGAAGAAGAAGATTTTGCTTGTCAGTCAATAAGAAAATTATTTATCGCTTATATTTACCACCCTTTAATTTAACATTCATTTTTCTTGAACAAACATTTTTCATTGACTTTTAACGATGATAAGACGTCTCAAAAAATAAAAATAAAATGTGTTATTTTATAATGAAATCTAACAGAGCCGACTCTTTTCAGTCGTAAAGTATTGTAGAATCCACAATATCGTTTTGAAGAAGTCGACATCTAAGTTATTAGATTATATTAAAAATATTTATTATTATCTCGTGTGCAAAGTAAATTAGGCTTTGTGGTGTGTTTACTATACAGTTTTTACCCAAATATTTATAACTGATAAGTGAAACGTGTGAAGTTTCCTATTTTATAAACTTGAAATTGATCGAAGTGTCTAGAAACACAAATAGGATATTTAACGATCTTTCAGGTTTAAAAAAAGTGAATTCCTGCTTGGCGTTAACCAAGATATTCTTTTTTTAACATCCTTCCACGAAACATTCATTGTTCTTGAACAAACATTTCCTATTGCCTCACACCAAATATAGGACATCTCAAAGAAATACGTGTTTCTTCTGTTACGAAATCTAACAGTATTCAGTTTTATTTCATCCAATATTGTAGCATCCTAAACATTATGTTACAAGAACTGAGAATCTATTAGTAAAGTATATTAAAAATAAAACGTTAAAATAACTATTTTTAATACTAGTTTACTTCAATCAGGAGCTGGTAGATCTTGTTTATAAATATTAATCACCTCTAAAACTTTTACAGAAGAAATATAAGAAAATTATAATACGTTAATACATAGCCACTAGTGCTGAGCAAACGCACGACACCTGACTTACAGGACCAGTGCTCTGCCACTGAGCTATAATGGTCTGGGTTAGTAATTCAATAATACATGTATAGCTAAGCATAAATACACATAAATTATGTTCAACACATTTTTACAGCGAACATCAGATTAGAAACCATCTGCACAATGCCCAATTTTGTCATATACAACAGTTATTTTAAATTCGGTAGCACTTTGTAGAAACAAAAGAAAGGTGTAGCAATTGGTAACAGAACAGAAGTTACATTTGCAATAATATTCATGCATACTCTAGAAACCATAGCTCTTGACACATATAGACAAAAAACATGTTTCATACCAGAAGTATTGTACAAACACATCGATGACATAGTTGGCATATGGAATCATGGGAAAAAAACAATACTGTAGGTTTGCTCTTTCCTAAACAAATTCCACTTGTAAGTCAAGTTCACACTAAAACTACTCAATCCAGAAGGAAACTTATCATTCTTAGGCTTAGCCCTAAAGATCCAAGACAGATAAAAACAGAGTTCTATGTATAACAAAGAATGTAAGAAGCAAATAATTCTCTATTACAAATAACTCCACCCAAACCAAGCCAAAAGGAGAATTCACGAGAAAATGTCGAAAATGCTTCATGCCGAATGTCATTCAAATACCACAAAATATTTTAAAACATACTCTTACGAAACACATACCGTGAATATTACATTGAAAATATTTATAAAATCACTAAAGAACAAAAACATTACAATAGCAATATATACTAAAAGAAACAAAAACTTTGTACACTGTTCAGATACATAATCATAACATTTAAATAAAGATTCCAACAACAGAGCCAACTAGTGGAGAATAACATATGATTTCTACTTGAAATATAATACCGTTTGGAATTATACCACAGTTCCCAAGTAGGCCCTGCCTCATGAGAATTTAGAGGTGAATAATGTCGAAATTATAAATATTCCCTTCTTTTGTTTGAATTCAATTGGAATGAAGCTCTTGCAACACATCTGAAATCGTCTATGAAAAACATTGGAGAAAAGATCAAATTTATATATATATATACACATGTGAACATTTGACCAACAATATCCTGTATCACATTGCTGACCTCAATAAACAGTGAAATACAGTTATATCATTCCAAACTTTCGATATTCAAAGTGGGTTGGTAAAGTTTTCTTTGATAAAAATGTTAAGTGATTTCTGCAAGAAATGGTTCATACATTAATAGCTATAATAAAATACTTAAAAGGTATTCAAAGCAAAACAGAACAAACACTTCATGGTATTTAAATATTTTGATGATACAAAAGTATAAACATGAAACTTTAATGTAGTAAACCTGACACGATAAAGTGCAGTTAATTATCTAGTTTTTCACTCACTTTTCCATTTGAAGTACTAATATTATAGTTAAGGGTTTTTGTTTAATATACTAGATTTTGCTAGACACACACATATATCCCTTCCTATATATTTTTTATTAGCTTCATCTTTTCAGGACAAATACGGAGTTATGAAAAATCAAACATACTTAAAACTTCATTATTTGTTATACTATTTCCTGGTATGATAAGAGTATATAATAAGTTTTCTTTTGAAAGTAGTGTTGTTGTTTTTCTCTCAAAGACAATATACCAACTTAATTAATATATAACCGTAATATTATTCTGTTTTTGTACAACACGTATTTTTAGGGAACAATAGAAAGGAAAACTACTACTTAGCACTGAGTTCAGTTTATATATATATATATATATATATATATA
>NW_013669613.1:13778-20472 GCF_000517525.1 Limulus polyphemus
CTAGTTATATATATATATATATATATATATATATAATTTCCACATTTCATAATAGTTGAATATTTTGTCGCTAGATAGAAGCACAAAATGTTCGTATATACTGACATTTTGAGACATTTCTTTGCAAAATATGATGTCTGACAGAATCATTTCGCTAAAAACAAATAAATACATAACTAAAAAAATATTTTCTGGACAGCACACTTCGACTTCCTTCATAGTAAATTCAATTCCTGGCTGCAGCTTCTTCTTTCCTTGTCTGGTACATCCTGGGGTTTAAACCCTCCACTTCTCCTTTACACAAACAAACCTTCATAGGACATTGTCTTACCTACAGTCATACTGCTTGGGTTCCTGCACCTTCCTCTTTCTATGACCGTTTGCAGGTTTTGGTACGTCATGCTCTGTATTTGGCTTTTCACATCCAGTTGCCTAATCCTACTCGAGACCTTTATGCTAGTATTACTTTTCCACACTTCTTGTTCACCTCTGCGATCTTTAGCTTTGTTATATCCAGCTTCCATACTCAAAATGTTCTCTTTGATACTGCTCTTGAGAACCCTGTCCAACGTTTTCTTCATGTCATCTCACCACTGGAACATCTGTTGAACCTATACGCGCTGTCCCTTCTACGTAATTATCCAGAAAATGTTGACATCCCATTGTCGAATCTACCGAAATATATTTATTCTCCTGATTCACTGTTTCTGAAACAGCACCACTGATGCAGATTCACCTCCATGTTATATCAAGTATGCTGTTATATGTTTCTGTATCATATTTTGATACTCTTTCTCATTTATCCTCCTTCAATTGTTCAACTTTTTCTCCCTTAATTCATACCCCAGCGACTTTCTTCAATCCACTTCTATGTCTCTTTCGTTCTTTTCCTTCATCCCCACATCCACTTTCTAGTATCATATTTCATGGCCTAGGATTCATAGGATGTCCTCCCTATTAAATGCTCTGACTCTGGCATGTGGTCATCAGTTGTGTGCTCGTACAGTAACCCGAGGTGAATGTGAAAAGTGTGGGTTCTGAAAATATACCCTTAACGTCGGTCCAATTTTCTGAGTTAATTGTTCCGTCCTGAAGGAACCATTCCATCTTCACTGGTTTTCCCTCTTAATCTAAAAATATAACTAAAATATTTGTTTCAATCGTGTACAAAAATATGTTTGGTTAAAATTCATATTTTTAGGTTTTGTTTATATGTCAATAGATGGCACACTCTTCATTTCTTTAAAACAATGTATAGGAGGAACCAAATGAGCAACATTCAACACTTTAACAATATATTTAAATTCTAGAATTAATAGTGGTTACTTATACATGTACATATCAATTCGCGTGAATTGACACATTATATATTTATGGCGAAACAGAAAGACAAACACAAGAGAATAAATATAAAAAATATGGAATATGTTATGCAAAATAGTAGAACATGATTAGGGATATCTAGAGAGACAATGATCGAAGACATTTAGAAATGTGATTGGGTATTTGCTAATTGTGGGATTGTTTAATTTCCTTAATAAAGTTTCTCTGATTTTTTTCTGTTAATGTCAGGTTCGTGTTTTAATACTGTGACTATCTCTTCAGAAAAACTGTGTGTGTTTTTATTCATATTCTCATGGACTTTGGAAGGAATTTTTTGGTGTTCGTTTAACCTGATCTTCAAGCTACATCTTGTTAGAGCTATAAAAAAAGCTAGGCAACTGTTACACTTCATTTTAGTAAGGTGGGTTCGTTATACAATTTTCTTAACATGTTTTTATTCCATGGGTGAAAACAAATGAAGGCGTTGTGTTAAGGTTATATTTATATGCTAGTATTTTCCAAATTTCTGATAGAGGTATGCTAATATTTTTGATATATGGGATAGTGCAAGTGATTAGGTTTCCTTTGTTTTGGGAAATGTTTGACTTTCTTTCTTTGCCTCTTGCCTGTGTTTTTAAAATACGTTAATAGTTTATGTAAATAACATTGTTTATTTATAACACAAGGGGACACAGATAGACGTTTCGGAATTCTACAGATATCAGTGTCAATATGTAAAGCAAAATAAAAGAATTACATCATTCTTATATATGTAACTAAAATATATTGCTGCAATAACAATAATTTAACCAAAACTAAAAGACTTAGAGAGTGAAGGAGTAACAAACAAAAATACTGTACATATTTAAAAATGTGCAATTTACATGAAAAGTGCATGTTATTCAGTGTTGGTGAAAGTTGTTTGATGTGGAGAGTTTCTTTAATGAATAAATCCAGATCGGTGTTGGCCTTGCAAAGGATACTGACAGTTCATAATTTAAGTTCATGTCCTGTTTCTTCACTCTGTTGCTGTATAGAGTTCAGTAAACGTCTGTTTTTTAAATATTGATATATCCAACCCACTAGTGTTACGGTTAACAAGGATGTCTAAAAAAGGTAAATTATTATTATTTTCACCTTGCAAATGAAAAGGTCTGAGGTCAATGTCGAGCCCTTTGTGTATGTGATACGAGAGAAATATATTTACTCACAATGGACCCAGCAGGAGACCGTTGTCACGCCATCTATTTGTTCAAAGAGGGGTTTGTTGAATCGGAAATGTGAATCCTTGATTGTAAGATCCAACATGGTTTTAATTTGAGGTTCAGCAAATCTATTCAGCAAAATATTATTACGCGAAAGTTCAGATATGTAAATATCAATGGTTTCATTTAGAGATATATTTGTAAAGAGCCTGTCAGATACAATGAGGCAGCAACATTTTTGAATATGATATATATTTTTCTAAATTCTCTCAGTTATCTTTGGATTGTTTTGTCACGTTGGATGGTCGTTGTTAAGGATCTTAAATTTGTTAGAGTCGTCAAGACGGAATATATAAAATTCCGAAACATTTATTTGTGTCACCTTCTGTTATGAATAAACAGTGTTGTTTATCTTAAGTGTCGTTATCCTTTTTGTAAGTACAGTAAGTTTGTGTAAGTACAGTAGTAGTGTCTAGTTTCTGATGGATCACGTTATTAGAATACCAGTTATGTAATTTCTTCTGTATGTGTTTTTTTCTTCTGTGAATTTTAGTGGCGAAGCTCTAGGGGGAGGAGTGTGTGATGTTAACGTCTAAAAAAATTATAGTGTAGTTGTTTTCACTTTCCAGTATGAATTGTATATCTTTATGTAGGTTGTATACGTGTTCAAGAATTTTTTCCTGTTCGTCTTGATATCCCCCAGTGGCACAGTGGTATGTCTGCGGATCTAGAACGCTAGAAACCGAGTTTCGATATCCGTGGTGGGCAGAGCATAGATAGCCCATAGTGCAGCTTTGTGCTTCACTACAAACGAAGAAACAGTTTGACAAATAAAGCCACGAAAAGCGTAATCTACACATGTAAAGTAAAATGTAGGCTTATATGTAGATGTGACAATGATATGCTGTTCTATGTAATGTAAGATAGAGTGGCCAAAGCCCCGGGAAACTATGTCACCTCAGTGAAATTGATTAATACAATTGTTTTGGTTTTTGAATTATGATGTAATAAAAAAGAAGCAGAAGAAGAAGAACAAAAAAATCAAACTTTTTGCTATGATATTTACATACATTCTCAGAACTTGTGCTACCTCTTTTCTGATTATAATCATGCTTCGCTAGCTTGCAAAAAGTATTGATAATATCCACACCATAACAAATGTAGTTGTGATAAATGGCTTTTATAAATAGCGTTCCAACCACTGCTGCGTTTGTTGTGTTCCAGTCACCGTATTCCTGTCATTGTTTTAAGAATGAAGTCATATTTGTGACGATGATTAATACTTATAAAGACGGATACTCCGATTGCCTTGCAGAGTTTTACCTCTTGAATTAGCTAGGCCATGTGATAACTAACACCCAGGTATTAATTGTGAAGTCTACGAGTGGTAGAAGAGTAAGACTGCGAACTTATAAAATTAGAAACCAGATTTAAATATTCTTAGTGTAGCCTATTGGTTAATTATAAAAAACGAAACAATCAATTGTGAACATGTATGGCAGATATCTAGAAATTCAAAAATTTAATTAGATGAAAAAGAGAAAATTTACTTATAATGAAGTCCGTTATATTAATGAACAAGATTCATCAATTCTGTTTAAAAAGAAGAAGCTTAAAAACCCATTAACTCTTGAAATTTAGTTAACTGTTAAAGATAGTTTAAACTTTACAACCACGAGAAAACCAAGTAACATATTTCTTGTTTCTTACTTCATAATTTTTGGCGCTTTTGTTATTGAATTCACCTGTGATGTAAGTTTTCACGTGACCTACTATGAATAGTGCGACATTACATACCCTTGACGATGAACTCTAGAAACCTTAGCTACATTCCCAGGGTGCTATTTAGTAATTGTAAGTGATAGCTATTTTTTGTACAGTAAATGTTCTGTTGATTTCGGAAAAAAAATCAGTTTTGCGACGTAATGTTCTATTTTACTAAAAAAATTAAACCGAAAGAATTGGCATCACTCATTACCAAAAGTTAAAATCATTTTTATTTTTTATTGTTAATTCACTGACATAAGATTTTTATAACATTTAGATTTATAATATGCACTGGTGATTTGGCCCTCGCTAAAATTTAAATTACATTCTCATGAAAAAAAAAATCTTATGAATCTTTAACTGGTTCAATCCCACTGTAAATTTTATAGTATATATTGTTCTTACAAGGATATCAAGTTCATTTCTTTGTTATGAATTTTGCGCAAAGCTCAACGAGGGTTATCTGCGCAAGCTGTCCCTAATTTACCAGGGTAAGACTATAGGAAAGGCAGATAGTCATCACTACTCACCACCAGCTCTTGGGCTACTAGTAGGATTGACCGTCAGATTATAACGCCCCTACTGCTGAAAGGGCAAGCATGTTTGAGGTGACAGTGATTCGAACCTGCAACCCACAGATTGCAAGTCGAGCGCCCTAACCACTTGCATACAATAGGGTTCCAACTGTAATATTTATTGTTTATCTATTATTGGCTGGTAATTTATGTTCCACCCCGTATTTAAGCTTTTTAAAGGAATGCACTTTCCTGTAAGAAAGCTATCTACAAAGGGTAATTATAACAACTTATACACTCGAAATCTATTTTTTTAAACTACAACTAGTTAGTAAGCTCTCACGATCAGAGATACTATAAAGCTTTCGTGGTAAGTTATCCTTTGAAAGAAAAATAAAACAACATTTGCAGACAATGTGCATTTTAGTAATTTCTTCTTTTATCACAATTACCATCATAGTAATTTCACATACCAAATTCTTGAATATTGTACAGTATTATATTCAAAGCCTTTCCAAGAATATATTAAATAATGACAAATATAAACGTCAGGCATAATAGGTGTTTATTTGCCTTTTAGTTTTGAAAATTGAACATTAAAAAATAACATATAGAAAAATATCGGGCAAAATTATATTATATACAAGCGAAAGTATCCGGCTTTTCTCTAGATGACTATGTCAATGTGTGTATTCTGAGCCTATTTTAGCATGAAAGAACAGTCAAAAATATTTTAAAAAATTTTATTTCACAAAAACATTAAAAACACTCCTTTTATGTGTGGCTAGCTTGTCTCATTAAAAAGATGTGTATGCGTATGCGCTCGCGCACGTAGATAAAATAAGTATTAATACCCACGTGCACACCTTCAGGATTCACTTAGTATTTGGTAATATAAAGAACCACTTCTTTTATATGTGGTTTTTCGCTAGCTTGCCTCAGATCACACTTAGTATGAGTGTCACACACACTAAGAAACATGGAGCAACAGACACGCCCTTTTATTATTATAAATATTGTCTATGATAGATAAACAGTGGTAGTAGAATGTGTCCCTGATGCTACCTCACCTGAATCCCAGTCCGAAATTCTCCTGATTTCTCTTTCTTTCAGGCCTGTATACTCACCTTCATTATCTGTGCCAATTCATCTTTGTTTGTAGTCAAACACAAAAATTCGTAAAGGCCAAACGTGTATCAAAGTCCGGTTTCTAGCGTTGTAAGTCTGCAGGCATTCCGCCGTGCCATTGGGGAGTTCTTGCCAAGTCAGTACAACTCAATTAAAGCTACTGACATTTTCTATCAATATTTTATATTGCAAGTAACTCTACAAAAATGATATAAATCAAAAATACAAAAAGTTATTACACATCTTCACATATCGCCCCCGAGTGGCACAGCGGTATGTATACGGGCTTATACCACTAGAGTTTGTATCTAGACATCAGAAACATCTAATTTGAACCAGTACTGCATTCAGTATACCACGTGACACACAAAAATCGATGTTTAGGTGTGTTTTTTTTAATATTTACTTTGAAATTAAGAAACTATATAATACTAAATATAATACTAAAATGTGATTTATAATATACAGTTTGATACCAAACTTAATGAATAAATTCATAAAATAGTAGTTCAATAACATTTTGAATGTGAGTCAACAAACACGATAACATGGCCTTTGACCCGTGACCCGTGTGGAAACAGTTAAGTATTAGCATTTTCTTCACTTTTAGAAGTGCATTCTGATAGTTTATCTCCAAGTTAAGAATATTGGATTTATATTTTGTAACGTTGTTGATATTTTACACTTTTTATTATTTTCTATTGTATAATATATTGATGAAAGTATTAATTTGTAGAGAAGACGTTCACTTTCAAA
>NW_013669613.1:21338-24064 GCF_000517525.1 Limulus polyphemus
AAACTAGAGAAGAGTTTATTTCGAAAAAAAAAATTATTCGATGAATTACGTAAAGAAAAAAAAAGTCAAGTTTTGTTTTAATCTGGACTACTTCTTCTTATCAGTAGCTAGACACTATAAAATTTTTGGTTACTCTAGTCGACAGCCACAAAAAATTCGATCCGTGCTGAAGTGCTGGATTTACTTGAAACTAGGTTTTACTTCAAGCATTGCAAGAACTTTCCACAAAGCATCGTCACACACATCAACAGACCAGTATCAGTATTTAGGAAAAGGAAAATAAAATTTTTATTTGACTACAGTTACATATACCTAATACGTCAAACACGCAGCTTGAATATTAATGTCTCACGTAGTGTACTTGTTTCTAGTAGCAGAAACAACTGTTCTGGCCCAGATCACATGTGACTGCCTAAGGGCGAGATTAGTGTCGTTCGCAATTGAGTACATCCTGTTCATCTACATCATCTATCCAAATACAAGAAATAAGTACAAAATGTTAAGACTTTTACCTTGATATTTATTTTTCTGTGTTATGAAAGAGTTGCAGCCATAATATCTGTACAGTAAAATAAAAACTTCTATTTTTTAGCTAAGCACCATCATTCTTTGAAAATGTTGTTATTTTCTATGCAGTTTCTGCATGAATGTTTTCACATTCATGTTCAACAGATGTTCCAGATCATAAACATGTAGATATTCTTTGAAACTGGAGAGGCTATTTACAACTTCGAAACATTTTGCAGATATGAAACATATGGCATATAATAGCAACGTGAGTGTAACTGCATACAACAGGCTTGGTCTGTTTATAAAAGTTGGATAATTTTTTCTCTGTCTTTTCCCTTATTTTCGGTTTTCTTTTGGTTTCTTCGCTTGGTCCTATAATAGAACTCATCATCCAGACAGTAGTAATACAGAATAGAAGACAGCCAGTAACTTATTTCATCATACACGTTTATTCTTCAGTAAATGTTCTTACTATTTAATGAAGAACATCAAAAATAAAAATAGTTGATATAAAACTGATGGTACAATTTCGATAGTAAACAACATGCAAATTAAGTCTAATTGAATACCAACTATAATTATGTAAAGTGTATTAATTAAATATAGCGTATTACACAAGTTTGTTTGTTTGAATTTCCTGCAAAGATACTCGAGGGCTATCTGCGTTAACCGCCTTAATTTAGCAATAATAGTGTAGAGGGAAGTTAGTTAGTCAAAATCACTCGCATCCAAATCTTGGACTATCTTTTACCAATGAATGGTGGGATTTACCGTCATATTATAAATACTTGCCACTAAAATGGCGAGCATGTTCTGTGACGGGTATTCGAACCAGACAAACATAGTTTGCGAGGTGATCGCCGTAACCACAAGGTCGTGTATACTACACAATACCTCATCTCTATTATTATAAGTCATCAAGTGAAACAGCTTATATATTTTTTATAAACAAGTTATTAGAAATTCCGAGTAGAAAGTGTGTTGGCAATATCTAGAATAAACTGATTAGTTATATAACGAGAGATATTCAAGCTACTGAAAATATACTGTTTTCTGAATTTCTGAAAGCTGTTTTTTAACCATTAAATATACGTTTGTAAAGCTCGATAATAAACCTGAAGAATTTAGAAAGTAATTTTTGACATATTAATTCACGTAATACGTAAAACATTAAGCAGTTAGTAGGTATCAAAGCCGAGTGGTGTACGTGGTGAAACTTTACTAAGCTTTGGAGTATTAAACTTTATATTAAACGTTCTAACCTCACTTTAAGGATAACGAGAGTTGACAACCACTCCACTTTGTTAGTGAAAGATGATTTTGTAACATTTTGTATGTTAGAAATATATTACAAAATCTTTTTAAAAGGCGTAGTATAAGAAATCATGAGATTGATATACAGTTGTACAACCTTAAAACATTTCTTGAAAAGGAGTGTGAAAGAGTTTGAATAAACAAACGACTTACAACAAATTTGTTTAAAATACCTCAAATGTTTTATTTCTATATTTTACATAAAATAAAAAAAACAAACTTCATAATTCTAGTAGGGACGATATTGTCATTATCTCTTGAAAGTTAGCTTTCATACACATATATATGTTGTTCCTTTAAAAGGCTTAAGTACAGAGTGAAACAAGAATTACCAACCAATAATAGATGAACATTAAGTGGTTGTAACATGTACAATACTCCGTGCTTTGTACATTAAAGTGATGTTTTAGTTGAAAATACTGCTTTTCTACTGATAAAATTGTAACATAAATAGAAGAATGACTATTTTATATGTATAGAAATACACTAGTTTATCATACCCATCAAAAGTTGATAAGTATTGTAAGTCAATCTGACGTTACCTCAACTAAGCATTGTTAAAATTCATTCGTTGATTATAAGGAAAATAAATAAAGAATTGGAAATATTTCAAGCCAAAATAGCTCTTTTAGCCGAATATTTTTCACTATTAAATAAAAAACAATAAAAAAATTTGGAAAATAAATAAAGAATTGGAAATATTTCAAGCCAAAATAGCTCTTTTACCCGAATATTTTTCATTATTAAATAAAATACAATAAAATACTTTCGCAATAATTATTCAGTTATATTTTTATAAGACTAATATATATATATATATATGCATATGCAATCTGTTTCAAATATACATAATGAATTTGTGATTTACACTGGTGTTCAAGAAAAATAATAACAATGACATT
>NW_013669613.1:24788-34145 GCF_000517525.1 Limulus polyphemus
CTTTGTACATTAAAGCGATGTTTTAATTGAAAATACTGCTTTTCTCCTGATAAAAGTATATACATAAATAGAAGAATGACTATTTTATATGTATAGAAATACACTAGTTTATCATACCCATCAAAAGTTGATAAGTATTGTAAGTAACAATGCTTAGTTGAGGTAACGTCAGATTGATTATAATCAACGAATGAATTTGGAAAATGAATAAAGAATTGGAAATATTTCAAGCCAGAATAGCTCTTTCAGCCGAATACTTTTCATTATTAAATAAAAAACAATAAAATACTTTCTCTATAATTATTCGGTTATATCTTTATAAGACTAATATATATTTATGTAATCTGTTTCAAATATACAAAATGAATTTGTGATTTACACTGGTGTTCAAGAAAAATAATAACAATGACATTCTGTTGTCGTGGGCTGCCAGCACATCCACAGTTTAAGTGTTATTTTCAACCAAATCACTACTTCGACATACGTCGTTGTTATTTTATTGTTACGTGTTAATTTTAGATTAGTTTATTCAACCATTTCCTTCAGTTCTTCTGTTTTACTGATTAATTGTTATGACTTCTGACAAAATATACAAGAAACTGGTTGATTATTGGTTTGTTCAGATATTCAGGATATTGTAGTAAACTTTACACGTATAAATATCCTAACTGTCACAGTTTATATAACCGTATATATTAAAAAGTTCCAGTCATGAATAAAGCATCCTATAAGAGAGAATTTTATGACTTCTATTCTGAGATCGAAAATTAACAGCTTAATATTACCGAAGAATGTCGAGATGGCTGGAAACATTAAAGTTTCTGTGAGAAATTAATTCAAATAGATTAAGTTCAGGTGTAATGTCGTAATGTGTGTAACATGTGTAAAATCGTACGTCCGTCCGTCGTCTACTTAGAACTACATTCTGTGTATCAGAATCATAACATGTATTGCACCCATATTATCAGCACCCATAGAATTTGTAGATTGTATTGTGCTTCTTACTGAAACCATCTACTTCATAATTCAGGATTTATTTCTCACCATCATTAAGTGTGTGTTGGCTCTTAATTCCCTCAGATGTCTTTAAGTAATCTAAACACTGGATACTTGTTTGGCTGTAGTTGTTGGGTGTAAAGTATCTATGGTTAGGTACTAGAACTATCCATCGTGGTAGTATTAATTTGCTTTTGTTTATAGCCATGCATACAGAAGCAATGTTCGTGTACCTGAATGGATCTATGTCACAGGTTGTGAGAAACTCTTCATTCATTTGAAGGCAGCACTGTCGAAAATATTTATATTTGATTGTTTGTTTGTGGAATAAAAACTCACGTATCTAATACACTGTGTTATAAAGCAGTGTCATTAGCATAATTGTTTTACTTGTAAAAGCGAAACAGCAGGTGTGTTAAAATACTACAGAACTACAGAAACACTGTCCATCTAATGTATCATTATCCTTCCCTGTAATAATAATAATATCTGCCCATTGAAACACTGTCAGCCTTTGTAAATCATGTAAGTGAATATTGTAAAGTAACTGTGAACATTTATAAGATGAAATGTTTTATCAAGAACTTATTTATCTTTATATACAATAAACATCATAGTTATATACTTTTGGCCAAAATAATTACATACTGTTCTATAATAATTATTTGAGCATTTTTCCATCAAAACATACATACGCACCGGTTTTCTATAAAAATGTGTAGTATTGGTATAATATTTTTCGAAACAAATCAATGCTTTGTTCAGATAATTTCTCTACACTGGGCGTAGAATAATGCCACATTTCGTACCAGAAGTTATAGGGTGTCAAATTTTTCGACTGTCCAGAAATGGTATGAAACAAACATACACTGTCAAAATAGTATGGTACTCCGAGTGTACTGTATCCAGAATCCTGAAACATAATCGGACTACAGGAAACGTTGTTGCAGGATAGTAAACTAGTAGATGCCGAAAAACTACTACAATATATGACTATATATTGATGAGGTTAACACAGTAAGGTCGAAATAAGTCTTGCAACACCTTGTGACAGGAATGGCATGAATACATTTATTTCATAGTATCCAGAAGAATAGGAAACTGGCCAAACAAGGCTAATTTCAAAGAAGATATTTACCAGAATTCACTGCCATCACCGAAGCACATAGATAGTTTACAAGCAAACCATCAGAGGATGATGTAGATCAACGTATCTCAACATGTGATCAACATCAGTATTCAGTTACATGTAAACCTATTATTTGTATTTTATATAGAAAGAACGGATTTTTCGTAATTGATTTATCTAACTATTATGTAATAATTTAACATACAATCTTGCTGTTTCACTAGTTTGACTTTTAGGATTAACTATATTCTTATGCTATTTCGCTATTCATACAGTCTTGGCCAAAATGTTTGTATATTTTGTAACAAGTTACATCATTTTTATTATAAATTAAACATCTGCATATGTAATTTTTATAATCAGCTCTGTGGACATCATGAACGATTTATTAGAACAGCAAACAATTTTATTAGACATCTGTAGTAAGATGTGTAATTCAATATTTCATCTATCACAAAAACACCTTACCAAAACGTATACAATGACAAAATGTAACATCAAATTATTATAAATAGCGTCTGCACCTTTATATCAGTTCATTATTTAAGATTCGGTACTTGGTTGGTCATCCTTGTACTCTAATAACCTTCATAATGCGACATGGCATGCTGTTGATGAGGTTATTGATGTAATCCACTGTTATTTTATCCCAATTTGACACTCAGCTACAGTAGGTGGTTTAGGGTTATGGGATTACGATCTGGAGGCTTTGTTGATCATGGCAGTCTTGTAACGTCCTCCTGTTCAAAATAATCCTGTAAAATACATGTTCTATAGGCAGTGGCACTGTCATCCTGGAACACAATGTTATTGCCAAACCTTGGTTTAGCACGTGGTAGAAATATTATCTCCATGTGATGTCTGTAGGAAGAATCATTAACATTTCCCTGGAGGATAAGCAGAGCAGTTTTTCCACCATGATGAATAGCTGCCCAAACATGTACTGAACTACCTCTTGTGGAAAAACAGTTTTTCATCGTTTCATCTTCCATCTTTTCTCCAGGCTAACAACGGAAACGAATTCTACCATCAGCTTTCACAAGCCAAACACAGGATTCATCTGAAGAGATGGCATGTTGCCACTGACCTAACTATAACTTGGCATGCTGTCTTGCCTAAGTAACAGAAAATGCGGGTCAAAGATCGAACCCTTCACTGAGCATAATCGTCCTCTAAGCTTTGAAGAAGGTATAATGTGACGGTTAATCCTCTCATTCGTAGGTAATGAGTAGTCTAAGAATTGAATGTGGGTGGTGTTGGCTAAATGCCTTCTATCTATTCTAACACTTGAAAGTTAGAGATTGACTCAAGTAGTTCTGCATGAAATTCAACACACAAACTAACACAATTAACCAGAAATACCTCATTAATATAGTGAAAAAGTTCTAATGAAACTCATCATGAAGAAAATGGTTAATGGAAATGGCAGGTTCTACGTCTTTGTGAAAATCAAAATATAACATAACAAACAAAAATAACATTTATGATCTTGTTAGAAAAAAGAACAGAAAAGAAAATATCGGAAAATAAAGATTTTTTTACTGTTTAACATCTAGCATTATTATAAAACTTTTTCTTATATGGACAAAGCTTTCTCATTTTAACACAACAGTTACGGGTAATTCGCTTGAAAACCGGGCAGCGTTTTAACTTTTGAATCAGCACAGATCAAATAATATAAGTTTTCAGGTAGAATTAGCCAACTAGATAATGTAATGTGTAATACAAGTCTCTGATGCTGTCATAAAGTTCAAGCCTAGAAAATATTTAATGGAAGTTTTGAATGGACATAATGTGGACCTAAAATTCCCGAATGTCGTTTTTTACATTTAGAAGAGAGTGGGGATCGGTACATTCACAAAAATTATACGGAACGTTAGTGTACATCGTCACTTCAGAGGAGAATCTAGAGAGTTAAATTAATCTTTCTATGTACAGGTTAAAGTTATTGCAGCTGTTAATAAAGTAACAATGGGAAGCTAGTTCTTCTGTACTGATACACCTACATAACCTGATGCTGCAATACATAGCTACGATACATATACAAGCTTTTAATCTATAGCGGTGTTGCTTCACTATCACATCATCGCGTATTTGCGAAGTCTTCCAGTCTATCTGTCATAATACAAGTAAGTTGTAAAATCCATACTGAAATGTTTATTTTAAAATTATGAAACTTTTAGCAATCGTATTACTGAATTGTATTTACATTATTTCAACTGTCTCAATTGCAATATGTACACAAGGTTTTTAGTAAATTCTGAGATGAATCGTCATGTTTATACATCTGTTTTCACAATTCTTTCTTTGTTTGAGAACGTCTAACACACAGGCTTTTCTACTTTTTGACGCTGTAAACTTCATTAAAACATTTTACCTCACATTAAAAATAATGAAAGTTGTAATGCACTCCATTCAGATTATCACACACTGATTTCCTATATTATATTGAGTTAAAATTGTTTCCCTTACAGCTACAAACACAGAACTTTAAGAACTAAAATATGATGTACAAATACAAATGGACAACATCCAACACTATCTTTTTTTGTTTTTGTTTTCATTTAGATAGATGTTTTGAAAAACGAATGTCAATAGAGGATATATTCCCGTAACGATGCATGATAATAAAATTAAAACCAAAAATGTCATTTGCTTTTCTAAGGATCATGCTTAAACATTAAACTCTATGTATGTTTTATTAATCAGTTACATAATACATTTGAGGGAGATAACAAGATCGTTTGAACAAAATAAATTCCTTCAATATGTAAAATATTTATCTCATATTAGGTTTGAAAGTCATGGTCAACTGAATACTTAAATTTCAATATATTTTGTATATTTCATGGAAATAATTTTTTTTCTAATCACTTTCTACATGACAGAACACAAGGAAGTTTAAGTTATATTCGTTTATTCATATACTTAATGTGGTATGCTATCATTAAAGAAAATAAATAATAGTTCCCTAGAAATGTTTTAAAAAGAGAACTGGACTATGATTAATTAAGGAATTGCGATGTGAACTTATTATAATGGTTAAAAGTACCGTATACCTCGATAGCTTAATAGTTCTCACGATCAGAGATATGCCATGCAGTGTTTTACACCTTGAATAATCTAGGCCATGAGATAATTGACACCTTAGTTATTAATTGTGAAGGCCACATTGTTACAGTGATATGTCTGTGAACTTCTAGTACAATAAACCAGGTTTGGATACCCGTTGTGGGCACAGCACAGATAGCCCATTGTGTAGCTGTGGTGTAATTTATCACGTGACCTACTATGAATATTGCGACGTGATATATCCTTGACTTTAAAGTTGACAAATATCGAGTAGGTAAAGCATCGTTAAGAAACTGATAAAGTAGATATTTAACCAGATTTTTATTTCTCAAAATGAGAAAGGTTGTAAGGCAGTGATGTAATTTCAAACACTTTTATTTTTAGAAATAGATAATCGTATTTAACTTTTTATATACGATGATTAATTTTAATGGTTTTTCTTTTAAGTCCTAAAATTTAAAATATATAATTTAGAAAACTAAAGAAATATATATGTTATTGGTTAATATTAAAACTGACGAGAAAGACCAAGATTATAGCTTCGGGTCGATTAAATTAATGATCCTTATATTCATATAAAAATAAGGCATAGAGAAACATTTAATATATATATATATATATACACATGTATACACACACTTGCTTTCACTCTCAAGTATCTCATATCAAATAACTCATTCTATTATAAAGCCAAGCCTATATTCAAACTCATTAAAGTAATTAACTTCATAAGCTAATACCCAAGAACATAAAACCCATGATAATTGGAAGGCATTGAATAATGAGATGGATACCCTGGTATTATTAAGATAAACACGTGAGGCAAGATAAGTGTTTATTTTCCTTTTGGCCTTAAAATGTGAACATGAAATTTTCAAATAACATTTTTCAAGTTTTGCCTTACATTTGCTTGTAGATCTAACTATAAAGAGCTGGCTATAAAATGTGACTAAACTGCTATCATCCTAGTTACACCTTTGCCAATGAACATTCCTCTTGGTTACATTAAATCTTTCAACAGACAATATGGTCTTAGAATTAATATAGTTTTATTCACAATGTTGCCCTTATAGAAAAGTTGACGAAGCAGAACTTACGTTGCTGCCTGAAGTTAATATATTCACTATATACTCATGTATCAATCAAGAATTAAGTTCGTAACGCATGCGCTATGCGGTAGATAATCCTGTAATGTTTTTAGTTTTATGTTATTGAGATTTCAGTTATTTTTAAATATCTTTCTCTAGTTTTTAGGGTTTAGTGGTCTTTGTTGTTCAGTAAACATGTCTCATTGAATCATGTTTGTTAGTCATCTGTATATTAAAGACTTTCCCGTTCCTTTCTGGTAATTTGTGTCCAGTATCATCCTTCCTTTCACTCATGTAGGATATACAGTGTAACTCTACATGTTATATTATGTCAACAGTCTTGTTATTTTAGTTATTATTTTTATCTCTAAAGTAATCTGTGTGGCTTTAGAAAGTGTTGAAGTTAATGAGAAATTGGAAACTTTATTTGAGAAACATTAATAACTACATGAAATAATTTTTTCATACTTTCTACGGAAAGTAATAGTTTACATTTATTGTCTGATGTTTTTCTTTAGAGAAATTGTATTCTTGAAATCTAATGTTAAAATAACTTTATTATTATAAATGTTTCACTATTACGTTATAGTTTATTAAGAAGTTTGATAACATTAAAAATTTATGCGAATGATACATTTATGCGTTTCTTTAGTCTATTAATTATTTCATAATAGTAAAGAACGGAATAGTACTGACGATAAAGAACAAATAAATCAACATGAAATATGAAAAGAAGATCTTTCTATCTTGAAAGTTTTGATTTTAAATATAAGTATCTATATGTGATTATGTATGTGTATATCTATCTATCTATTTATCTTATATGTATATATATAATCAGTTTTTACACATGTTTTTAAAAACATTAGAACTTTAGTAGATCTTGGTCTAACCCTAATCAGATTATAATATATAGTATTTATTAAAATTAGTAAAATCATCTCTATCCAGTCCTATCATGTTTTTCACTGGTCGTATTGAATGAAACCTTAACTAAAGTGTTAAGGTAATAAACTGAGGTTATAAGATAAATTATGATTTTATGTTGTTTGTTTTTTTTTCAAGGTTTCAATCAAATGGATATTGGACGACCATACTATGGAATTGGCTTATTTTTTTCTGCAGGGTTTTTCACCGTCATCATTGGTGTACTAGTCCAATTTACCAAAGACAGGATATTTATGGATGTTATGGGCTTATCTCAAGTAGTCCGAATATTTATTATTTCACCTCTGATCGTTTTCCGAAATGTAAAGTTCATCTACGAGCGAAGAACGATTCTGTTAACCTCTCTCCGTTGTCTTACTGGAGCGTTAGGAGATACTTTTCTCTATTATTCCTACACTCTTCTTCCTGTTGGCGACGCAACTGCCATTTGTTCTACGAACTCAGTTTTCGCCGAATTTTGTTTCCAGTATCCTTTGTATTTTTGGTGTGGTAATTATTTCTCAACCAAGTTTTTTATTTGCTTTAGACAAACATCCTTCCTTAAATTACAAAGGAATTGCTGCGGCAATAGCTGCAACTATTCTGGATTCGTTGTCTTTCAACTTTAATACCCTTTTAGGTAACGTTAATCATATTTTCATTACAACGTGTCTGAGCATAAATACGATTCTCTTGTGGGTTTTGAGTTTAATAAGCGATAAGCGTCTCCCCGTATTAGGGTTTGCTGATTGTTCCTGGACCAATCTGTACATCACTGCTATAGGATTAGCTGGGTTGTTGAATGTTCTTACTATCACACGAGGATTTCAATTAGTTGAAGCTGGTCCTTGAAGGATATAACCAAATACAATAGCAGAAGAAAGAGCTACACTACCTGTGCTTGGACATTTCTTTCTTATCGTGCACTGCATACGTAGATGAAAGAATAATAGCCACGATAATTAGCACAGCCCCAACAATACTTAAGACTCGAATGGAAGAGTCATGAGTAAAGAGGTCTTAAGTATTGTTGGGGCTGTGCTAATCATTATAGCTATTATTCTTTCATCTACGTATGCAGTGCACGATAAGAAAGAAATGTCCAAGCACGTGACTGAAGACATAAGTCAATCAGTAAGCAGCAAGGAAGGCACTAGAAATGACACGATTCAAGAAGCAACTGATTCAAGTGAGCTACATTCATTAATTGAAAATGACTAAATTTACAGTGAGAAGAATATTTACGAGAACGAAGAACTGGATTTTAGTAACTTATTTTAATGTATTCTACTATACAATGTGTGATTTTGATTATAAGAACTATCGAGAACAACTTATGCTTTAGTACTTTGAAAATATTATTTTATCCTCTATGTCATTAAGAACAACAATTTTGTATGTGGAAAAAAATATTAGAAGATATATTCATGAAACTAGAGTGATAGATGGTATATCTGGTAGCTGTAATGATTAGATTTATATTAGAAGATGTATTCATGAAACTAGTGTGATAGATGGTATATCTGGTAACTGTAATGAATAGATTTATAAAAGAAGATGTATTCATGAAACTAGTGTGATAGATGGTATATCTAGTAACTGTAATGAATAGATTTATAAAAGAAGATGTATTCATGAAACTAGAGTGATAAATGGTATATCTAGTAACTGTAATGAATAGATTTATACTAGAAGATTTATTCATGAAACTAGTGTGATAGATTGTATATCTAGTAACTGTAATGAATAGATTTATACTAGAAGATGTATTCATGAAACTAGAGTGATAAATGGTATATCTGGTAACTGTAATGAATAGATTTATACTAGAAGATTTATTCATGAAACTAAAGTGATAAATGGTATATCTAGTAACTGTAATGAATAGATTTATACTAGAAGATGTATTCATGAAACTAGAGTGATAAATGGTATATCTGGTAACTGTAATGAATAGATTTATAAAAGAAGATGTATTCATGAAACTAGTGTGATAGATGGTATATCTTGTAACTGTGATAGATAGATTTATATTAGAAGATATATTCATGAAACTAGTGTGATAGATTGTATATCTTGTAACTGTGATAGATAGATTTATATTAGAAGATATATTCATGAAACTAGTGTGATAGATTGTATATC
>NW_013669613.1:35041-37451 GCF_000517525.1 Limulus polyphemus
ATCAAATAGATAAATTTAAAATTACCCACAATATCTCAAATTCTAAATATGTATTGCAGATAATAATCTTAAACATGGACAGAAAGGTTCTTTTCAGCGAAAGTTCTCTTCATCACAAGAAATCCAAACCTGATCGATAAATCTATTTCAAATAAAGGGAACAATTTTTTTGTTCAAAATATCTTTCACAGTAGTCTCTAGAACCTAAACAGTGAATAAAACACAGAGAATCATTAATAATCTTAATTTATCAAAACCGTTTTGAAGATTTATTAATTTCATATTCATATTTTGTGATCTTGAATATTACACAAGAAGTAGGAGGATTGTCTGGAACATTGTTGTAAAAACTGGCTATAGAGTGTTGTATAACACTGTTAATCTGTGAAATGTTCATTGACACATAACGTTTTTGTATTATTTGAGGGAAGATAACTTATAAGTAACATCTGTATATGATATGCAGTCTTAGATTTTTATTATAAAATATAAATATGACGTTAATAAATGTTCAGAACGGTTTTAGTAAATTAAGATTTTTTCAATGACTCACTTTAGGTTCTAGAGGCTACTGTGAAAGTTGTATTGGGAAATAAAAACTCTATTAAAATTGACAGTTTTTACCGTTCCTGTTCAAGAGGTTTACAGATATTACATAAATCTGGTGAAGGATAAATTTTCTTTTACCCGGTTTATCATTTAGGTTTAGATAGATTACATAGATATATTTCATGTAAATGTGTTTTATCTGTTTTGTTAATTAGGTTTAGGTCTATTACATAGATGTATTTCATGTAAACGTGTTTTCATCTGTTTTGTTAATTAAGTTTAGGTCTATTACATAGATCTAGTTCATGTTGAATATGGTTTTATTTGTTTTGTTAATTAGATTTAGACATATTACAAAGATCTAGCACAGGTTTTATCAATATAGTTTATAAAATTTGCCCTAAAGTATAGCTTCTATTTTATACGTAAAATGTACAGAGTTTAATCTCAGAATGTGGTTAAACGTTCAAATAGATATAGAATTAATATGAAGCAAGAAACATTCTAGAATTCTAATTCTCTGTTTTATCTATTCATTGTTGCATACGAAGTTGTTTAGGATAAAATAAACTCTTCAGTAACTAAGTAAAATTCAAATTGTGGAAGAAAAAATGACAAAAATAGCGTAGTTATATATGTTGAGGTTTTTGATCGGAACTTGTAATGCTATATTGTTTAACTCACAACAATATTGTAAAACATATACTTACATTCCAGATGAACTATCGATTATTGTTATTTTAAATTTGAAACTACATGTGGCGCCATCTTACATAGTTAAACAAAGTTAAGATTTTGGCCGTAAGTACCTAAGAAAATTCTCTATCGCTTACATTTATCATCTTTCCATTTAAAATTCATTCTTTTTGAAACACATTTCAATTGGTTTATACAAAGTGTAAGACTTCTCACAGAAAAAAATAAAACAGAGCCGACGATTCTCTATCATCCAATATTCTGTCATTCTAAGTATTATGTTACAGAAGTTAATATCAAATTATTAAAGTATATTAAAAATTAAAATGACTCCACGATAATATCAGTTCACTAAAATATTTATAAACGAACTGCTGTTAATATATCCACAGTAATAACATAGTGTTTGTAATTTATAGAGATTGCAGTAAGGATTGTACTCATAAACCCTAGCTTACAAGACCAGTGCTCTGCTACTGAGCTATGGTGGTTATAGATTTAATCATTTGTATATATAATATTTACTTTATTAATAATATTAACTTGATAAACTGACGAACATATTCAAAGTGCTGACGTATCCAAAATTGTTAGGCTAACCTACAAGATTAACATACATCACAGCCAACGTGTATCTTAGCCTAACCTACAAGATTAACAGACATCACAGCCAACGTGTATCTTAGCCTAACCTACAAGATTAACAGACAACACAGCCAACGTGTATGTTAGTCTAACCTACATTGCTAACAGGCAATATCGTACGCACGCTTTGAAAATTAACCATTAATTTCTTATATTACAATAATAAACTAGTGTTGAATAACTAAACTTATTTTGAAATAGCAACAATAAATTATTACAATGCAGTGGTAAACGAACCCCTACCCAACAGCTGGTGAGCCACAGCTAGATATGACAGGGTAGCAATATACCTCCCTGCGCCAAAGTGCTGGAGGCAGTCCACAACATTGCCACCCAGGTTCTTGCACAAAGAGTCATTCACCTGAGATGGCAAACCTGACCGACTGCGACCAACCCCAAGAATGACACAAATAAATAAAAAAATCTAACTAGTCAAAAAAACACAAAATCAAGAAACAAAAGCGATACTAACTAAAATGCGCACTCGAGGAGATAAACACCACCAGAGAGAACACCGGTT
>NW_013669613.1:38281-43304 GCF_000517525.1 Limulus polyphemus
AAATCATGACAAAAGGTACACTGACAATCAATTGATACAGCAGTTACAAATTGAAAATGACATGAGCACAGAAAATCAATACAGCAAGGTCAAAAGCAATTGCAAAATGAGTTGATACACTAATACATATGAAAAATCAAAATTTTAACATTACAAATGAAATTATACACTGCCAAACAAGAATACATGAAAAATCAAAATATTATCAGCAAAAAGGAAATGATACTCTACTATAAAGGATACATGAAAAATAAAATAATCACAATTGAGATGATACACAAGAATATACGAAAAAAAATAATAACATTACAAAATGCGATGATACACTGATACACAAGTATACAATAAAAATTAAAATATTAACGAAACACGATTACTACTCAAAGTGAAGAGTGGCGACACATCTGGACGCCAACGATTGTAAACGATAAAAGGATCCAAGAGCTGACAGTCAGCCTCCAGAAGCAAAAGAAGGCGAAACTTGACCTGATGCAGGACATTAAGAAAAGTATCCTGAGACATTTCACATACATATCTATTTCGTGTCAGCCAAATTACATGCTTAAAAAGAATTAAACAATATTGAAAGGAAAAAGCAAGGTGTCGGGGCACACGTAACGGAACCTGGTAAAGAACAGTTTTAGGTGAAATGAACGAAATACAAAATAAAGCAAAGAGAAAACACCATGCCTGGACTGAAATAGGGCACAAAACTATTAGGTGCAAGATGGACTCGACATGAGAATGGCAGAGTTAGCAGCACTCAAAGACACTGATACCACAAAGATACAGATGCTCCCACACAGGTAAGATATTATGAACAATGCACCAACAGAAGACCTGCGGGTGCAAATCAATGTGATGCAAATTAACACGAGCCCAAATACAATCCCAAGGGAGAAGAGGGTGATGTTGCTCAATCCAATGAGAATGTCGAGGGACGAGCAAACGATAAAGAGTATGTGGTTTTAGAGACAAGACATCAAAATCACTATACTTAACCTGACAATGATAAACAGCTGAAACACACTGGGAATACCAGGGAGGAGGATTGAAACATATGGGAGACAACAAGGAAAGCAGAGAACCAAAAACCTTTAGTCCCACACCCAACAAAAAGCGGGAGAAGGGACAGCAGAGATGGTCATCCCGGGACAGACACTTCATTTGGTCCTAATACATAGAATTGCAAGACCCCCACTACGAAGAGGTAAATAGAGAGAGAGCCGTGAGACAAGCTCAGTTCTCCATAGAAATGAAAAGACAAGACGATCCACAATCCATACACAACTTTCCTCCAAGGGAAACACAGCACCAACATACCACAGAAGAGGCAAGATCTGTTGATGAATAACTTGTGCACAAAGAAAGAGGTTAGCAGGACTGGAACAAAAATCATTAATAACAGTGTGGACACGACTGATGACATCACCCCAAAGAACACTGGGAGAGGATGAAACCCAATCTCAAAGCACTTTAAATCAGAGATTGTCCATGTCAAGCCTAAAGGGGTATCTGAGGAAGATCCCCATCGACCCAACCATCTGGTCTTAGATATGGCAAGATTTAGTTGAGCTACACTAGCCCCAGAGTACGTCTCCATCACAGCAAGAGCAGTATCAAGGGAAGACAGGTCAGACATGAAGAGGTTCACATAATCAGCATGGCTAATATACTTAATAGAGATTCCACCAGGTAGCTGGATACCGCGAATGGAAGAAGTGTGATAAAAATATGATAACAAACACTCAATGGTCAAGGTATGTAACAGAGGAGACAAGAGGCAACCTTGACGCACACCCTGGTGAATAGAGAAAGAAGGTGTCAAAAACCCATTCACCAAGAGTTTACTGGATGCCATGGAATAGAAGGAATGAAGATAACGCAAGAAAACAGGAGGAAACCCATATCTTCTTAAAACAAACCACAAAAAGGCGTGGTGGACTCTCATGGTGTCTCTTGTCGTCTTGACCGTTTTTATGCTACAGGGGAGTTGTTACATTTTCTTTCTCATGCAGCTGTTTATCCTGTTGGCAGTGCCATCAATTATGTTTCTCACCATCGTGCTTTTCTTCTCGCTTTTAAGGATTTATCCCCTATTCCTCGGGGTCCTGTGGTATGGTGGCTTAATGTTTCACTATTAACTGATGATGTGGTTTTTGAGGATCTAGGTGCTTTTGTGCTCGATTGGTGCTCTGCTCCTCTCATTAATGATGTTTGGTGGGCCGGTTTGAAGGAAGTTTGTGCTCACTTGTTGAGGCAGGCATGCATCCAGTGGTCACGAACTGATTGTTTGTGGCTGCAGAATCAACAAGCAGCCTTAGCAGCGTTGCTCCGGGGTAACCCTGATGATCCATGGGTTAAGTTGGACATTGAAAGGCTTAAATGTGAGATTTGTGTTGTATATAACAAGCTTTTTAGGGCTGCTTCTGTCTCTCGCTTGATGAATGCTTTGGAGCCTGGCTGTTCTTGTCGGGTTCCCTTGTGTCAGTCACAGCGATTGGCGAAGTGTCGGCACATTACTAAATTGTTGACTTGTAATGGTCAGTTGACCACTGATATTAATGTTATTTTAACTATGTGTCATGACTATTTTAGTGCTTTGTACTCCTCTACCTCAGTAAATCATGATTTGTGGGATGAAATTACTTAGTTTTACCCACTGTGGATCAGGCTTTCTTTGAGGACTTGACTCCTATTTCTGTGGGGGAGTGTTGGGATGCCATAAATTCACTGCCGCTTGGCAAGTGTCCAGGGCCTGACGGCCTTCCTGTGGAATTCTATCGCCAGGTGTGGCATTTCATCGGGTCTCAGTTTTTCAGGCCTTCAATGACTGCCTGAACGATGGTTGTTTCCCATCTGGTACTCTGGATGGTTTAATTTCCTTGATTTCTAAGGATCCATCTCAAGCTGATACTCTGTCCTCTTGGAAACCCATATCTCTTCTCACTGTTGATTCCAAAATCATCTCTTGTGTGTTATGTATACGATTGAGTTCAGTCATGCCTACCCTTATTCTCAGCACCCAAACATGTGGTATCAGAGGTCGAAGTATTCAGCACAATCTTGTGCTTCTACGTGACCTCTTTCACTACATCGGTAACTGGAATATCACTGCCATCTTTGTTTCCCTCGATCAAGGCATTTGATCCCAATCCAAGTGATAACAGCGACAGAATCATATAAAAAACGCCAAACATCCCGAAAGTCAAAATCGGAAAGTAAGGCACTGAGTGGTGGGGAACCTTTTACACCCACAGCGGGATTTCCACAAATTTTGTCAAGAGGAGGATCAAGAACACAATTAAAATCCCCACCTAAAACAATATCTGCCTGTGTGGTTAAAAATCTATCCAAGGTGGATAAATAACCACTGGTCAGCCTGTGAAACAGGAGCATAAACATTAACAAAACGAACTTTACATCCATGAGGGAGAACATCAACAGAGATGAATTTACCCTCAGCATCACTATGGGAAGAGGTGGTTCATCAGAAGAACTACGAAGGTTAGGAAGGTCAGAAACAGATGACACAGAAACATTTGAAGGTGACACAGAGGAAACCACTGGGGGTGGAAGCACCAAAACGTCATCTGGGACAGGGCACATTTCACACACACCCTCAACAGGAGACTCAATGACAACAGGATCTGGCAGAACAGGCAGCACAGGAACAACTGCAGGTAGAGACGATGGCACAACATCAAAGACAGAGGAAACGAACTGATCTGCAGGCATCTTAACAACAAGGTCACTGGATTTGTCAGATGACCTTGATCCTGTCACTGTACTAGCATAGGAAGGGGCCATCTGAGGGCAAGATGAGGAATGGTGGTTCCACCACAGATGTCACAAGACAAAGTACATTCGTCGACACTATGGCCATAGTCCTTACATTTCTGGCAACGAACAGTATCACGGGAACGAAGCATATGTTCCTCACGACCACAACGTTGGCACAAATGGTGCATACCAGTGCAGTTGACCATTACAGTATAACCACTAATCTTCAAAAATTTGACACTGGACTCTTCATATCAATCTTTATGCGTTGATTACTTGTGCAAACACCTGGAGGAGATGGATAGCGCTCGTTCTCGACCTTCAACACACGACCAAATGGAGTAAGTATAGTAGCTACAACCTCATGAGGCATCTCAAATGGAGTAGAACGAATAGTCATCCACTTGATATTCAGAACAGCTGGTTCCACAGTGATTGTTGTGGGGAAAACAGCCAAAACCCAATAACTTCTGGGAAACAGCAGAAGAAGACAAGGTTGCTATATATCGTCCAGAGCCGAAGTGCTGGAGACAGTCCACGACATCACCATCTAGAGTAGCACACAGGGAGTCTATAACAGCCAACGGCAAAGAATCCGTGTCGACGACAAATCTGACCAACTGAGGTCATGTAGGAAGGTGGGGAGGCAGTACTCATTCCTGCACTCCCAAGAATAATCCTCTTAAACGAGATCGAGACGAACACAACTACACGAGAAAAAAACACACGCACAATAATAGAACAAAACAATATAAGCAAAAACATCTTACTAATTCAAATAGATTTCACAAGTACGATGCACACGATAACCAAATAATCGCTCACACAGCTATTAGGTTCGGCCCCACTAAAACTTTGCAGCAAAGAAACAACTTAATATAAGGTTTGGCGTTAAGTGAATTCAGACCCTAATTTCTAGTTCAGAAAGCTGTTGTTTACCTACAATATTAGACTATTTGTAAAAAATATTTTATTTTAAAACTTTTTTTATGTTGTTCATCTATATAAATAAAATAAGAGTTTTGTCTGTACATTGCTTAGAATAGTGTACCTTTTGCATATCTTCACGTTTCATACACCAGAGAAGCCGAAACAAGCCTTATCTCAATTTCTGTCTGTCTGTCTGTGTGTCTGTCGGTAACTCTCGCGGACGTGTTTTTGTTCGCTTTTTACGGGAAAAAGAGTGCACCATTTTCGATGAAACTTTTTTTCTTTGTTTTATAGATGTGTAAGAGGGTTA
>NW_013669613.1:44304-49396 GCF_000517525.1 Limulus polyphemus
TCATGTTAATAAATATAATTATATTTAAATGGGAAAGAATACCAATACACATAGAATGCATGCTTAGGATAGCTTTTATGTGATAGGTATAACAGCTTCTATAAACATTATATTTCCTTTTAACATTACTTATGTATTTGATGGTTGGATCCTTCAGTAGTGTTTTAATTTTCAAGTGGATCTTTAGGGTATGGAGATTTTATAAGTATAGGTTTCGATATCTTTTGTCATCCTACTTATTGATTGGTGACTGTTTATATTAACAGAGTTCTGAACAACGAGGGTGAACACCTCTAGAATTTACGTTTTCATTATCTTTCAAAATTTGCACTGATCTTTGTTAGTAGAAATTCCTAAATTGTCCAATAATCTGACCTGTAACAATTGATGTTTGTATAACATAAACCCATTTTAAAACCCTCAGAAAATCAACATATCAATTTCAAGTCATCGATCGGGAATTATTGGGTATGTAAACTTTTTACATCTGTTTACTCATTTCTCTCTTACTTACATGTTATCTTGGAATCAGTTTTTGTTTGATTTTCTCTAATTCTTATTCATTTTCTTTTCTATATGATTTGATTTTGTAGAATTTAAAACGGGTTTGTGTTAAATAAAGATCAAATGTTACAGATCAGATTACTGGAGAGTTTAAAATTTTCACTAAAAGTGACCAAGTATCCTGAAATACGTACTTGCTTGATAGGGACAGTGCAAACTTTGAAAGCTAAATATAATAAATTTTAGAGGTGTTCACCCCCATTGTTGAGATATCTGTTGATATAAACATAAGTTCTGTTGTTCATAGTAAAGGTAGAAGTGTTTTCTCTATTGACTAATACCGTGGATCAGAATATTCTAACATACAAGTTGTTTAAAATATTAAAAGATAACCCAATCTATCTATTGCTGCACCATTTGTTACCGAGTTATACCAACCTTAGGTAATCCCACCTATCATCACTAATTCTCGAAAAAGTGTAAAAACGGTAAGAGTACGGTGTTTTAGAAGTGTTTAACTCAAACAGTAATCCGTTATGTATATTTGAAATTGAAATATATTTAGAATTGACGATATTAATTAAGTCTTGTGTATTGTTTAGCTAGATAATCTGTCGAAATATCTAAGAAATAGATGTCAAGCCCATTTCATCATTTAATTTATCACTTCTCGATGAGTTATGCTGCTTTCAGAGTAATGCACACGAGTAAGTTAATAGTATCAATTATACACTCTCCTGAAATTCCTATATAAATATAAGATTACTGCAAGAATAAATGACGTAAGAAAATAACACACATAAACTACTACGAAGATTTCTTTACTCGAAGTAATTTCACTGAAATTACCTTTACATAAATATTCTTTTCTATCACATAAAAGTGGATTAGCTACAGAAATATCACTGGCCTTCATCTTCACTAAAATAATGCGGATACTAATTATTAAAATCACTTACAGTACTGTGTAAAAATGTTAGAACAAGAGAATATTTTGACATTCTTTCCATTTTGTGAGGCTAATTATTCCATACCATTACAGAATGTAAATTTTAGCACTATGGTAATGCTTCACCGATCCCTGTTGACAATTGAGAATACTTATAATTCTTTAAGATTCCCATATAGATGTACCAATGGCGTGTCATAAGGGTTCTGCTTGAATGAACATACTGATCAAATTTAGGGTCTGAAATAACTGTCATGGTACCCCATATAGTGTCTTCACTACAAAAAAAGAAGTTAGCATTTGGTACTAGTATATCCTAGAAGGAATCAATTTAATAGCACTCCACAAATAAACCTTGATAAAAACAGTGTTTAACACTATATATTAAGTTTTGTTGTTATGACATGGCCCTAATAGATCTCAGGTCTACAGTCTGGCAAGATAACAATGAGCCATGCTAGACCCACAGTATCCACTAGTACAAACAAGGGGTCTCAGATTCACAGTCTGGCAAGCTGACACGCTAAGACCACAATATTTAACAAAGTCAACTTTTTTGGTTACTACTTTACGCTAAGATACAAACAGTACAACGATTATAATATCTAACAAAATGTTGTTCAATGTCAATGAGAAAGAGTAGGTTCTAAAATAATAATGTCCTCGCTTTATCCTTTATGTGTATTTTTATTACCCATGGAGAACCATTTTCCCTTTGCTGTACTCAGTTTGGTTTCTCAGCTTACTATGAGATCTAACTAGATTCTTCGATTGAGAGAAAGGTTTATATGATTACGAAAATATTTTGTGTCGTGTAAATGGTTACCATCTCGTTTGTTTGAAGTAAGAAGTATTCTAATCATCATTTATTCTTAAGATTTACTTTAAACATTAAGAAATGATGTTTTAATAATAAACCACCTTTACAGTGACTAAATATTCTGAAAAATTATTATTAATAATTCTTGTTGCTTTATTCTTCATTTTGTATAAATCAATACACAACTGTTTATTTTCTTGAATTTCATATATTACTAATATGAAATAAAAATGAAAATTCAAAGTAGAACCACTTTATCAAAACTACATCCCAAATACGAACATATAGCCATTCCTCTTTAGAACACTAACATAACACTTGTTCGTTAAGCTCCATTCCTCTAAGACCACTAACTTTACACTTATTCATTGGACTCCATTCCTCTAAGACCACTAACATAACACTTATTCATTAAGCTCCATTCCTCTAAGACCACTAACTTTACACTTGTTCATTGAACTCCATTCCTCTAAGACTACTAACATTACACTTGTTCATTGAGCTCCATTCATCAAAGACCACTAACATTACACATGTTCATTAAGCTCCATTCCTTTATAGATCACTAACAATATTCTCGATCATTGAGTCATACTCCCTTGTAGACAACTAAAATAACACTTGTTCATTAAGCTACATTCCTCTATAGACCACTAATGGTTGATATACTCCTACTGTTCTTGCTTCACGTTGGTTTCTGGTCAGTTTTCACAAATAAAGTTCTTTAGGAACTGTAGCACGTGATAATCCATAAGTCTGCATTGTTGGTATCACAGCACCTCTTGCTAACCGAGCAGTAATCCTTTTAGGAAAGGTGTACATCTGACTTCCTGTCAATCCTGATTAATGAACACTGCTGCTTATTCTAGGGTATAACGCCATATAATACAGCATATTTTTAAGGAACCTTATATCTTATAAAATAACCATATATTTGTTACAATAAACCAAGTATACAAAAGTATTAGTTTTCATACAGAAAACACTTGAAATTTAATATATCATATTCTTCGATATTCTTTCTTTATTTAAGCCTTATAGTTTTTGGTTTTTCTCAATTTGTTATGCTGGGATTGAGCAAACATGTGTACTGTATTTAGATATAGTGGAAGGTCTTAAAACTTTTTGATACTATCATTCACAGAAAGAAAAAAGTTTTAAACATTTATTTTCTAATCTAACAGTTTAGAACGTTATATATATCCCTTGCAACTTTTCTTTATACTAGAACTCCTTCGTTATTTATTTATTTATTATTTTGAATTACTACGTCATGATCCACGTGGAAGTCTTTAGTTCTTTTTACAATTGGCTTGTATTTATACAAAAATTCGTAATAATTCTAAAAAAATCCAAAACTTTTAACTCTGTATTACAATACCAATCATTGAAAAAATATTTGTGATTAGTGTTATAAAAGCTGATTGAGTAAACTCTTATATAAAAGTACTAACAAATATTCTTGTATTAATGTTGATTCAACCTTCGGGAGTAAATGTTGCTATCGTTACAAAGATATTCCAATGGTGAAATAGTTTCTTATATTTATTCAAGTATTATAGATATTAAAATATGTTAGAAATTATCTATATATGGAACTAAGAACGTTTAGTACATCCATCAAGATCGAGGTCTTTGAAATATGTTTTAATTCCAGTGGTCAGTCTTCTTTGTATACTTAAGGTGACCTTCTACATCAAAAATAACTGTTCTTCTGTCCATTGTCCTTCACTTAAAGTGATCCTGATATATCGTATCACAGACGATTACTTTACAAGATACTAACTGGTTCCTTAGAAAGTTCACACTTTGGAACAAGTTTCCTAATCTATCAATGTTAGGACAAACCACTGAATAGACTTACTTATATTTCAATTTAAAAATAATAATATTATATACGAATAAATGTGACTTGATTTTATACGAGATACAAGTTTACTAAGGTGTACAATATTTTGATTAAATTCGTTAAGTTCTTAAGCTGTTAAATAAATCTGTGGTTTAGAAAAAGGAATCAATAGCTCAATAAGGCTCATTCCTGATCCTCTACATAAAGACGCCCTCTGGAATGTAGATTTATTCTTCATATATTTTCTATTGAAATTACCACATTTCTTGCAACTCTCCAACACCACCTAAATAGAAATGTCATTCATTGATTTTTTGATGAAAGAAAACAGTTTTATTAAATTATCAATCGTTTCTGTGAGGTTTGATGATATTTTCAGTTTTAAAACATGCATTCTTGTTTTTCTTAGAATAAAACCTCATTGGGCTATCTGCTGTGTCCACAGCAGGATATCAAACCCCGAACTTTTGCGTTATAATTATGTGAATTTACCGCTGTCCTACCGGAGGATAAAACAATTGTACACTAGATGGCAGTTAATTTGGTGGAACGTAGTAATATACAGTAACTTCCTGCTCGTTTTGAAGATCTTGATAACGATTCATTAAACATAAAATCAACTTGTCAACTTAATGCAAATGAAACCTACATAGACGTTCAACTTAAATCCAACCGATTGTTCTGTTGTTTGTTTTTAGGAAGCGCCAACTGTGGTAGATTTTCAAACTAATGTATTCCATTTTCTTACTTTTATGAGAATGTTTAACATTATGAATTTACAATGTAAACAATATTATAATATATTCTGAATGGTACGAAAGTACAAAGTAATTGGCAGCAACAGTTATTAAAACATGCGTTTATTTGAAAGTAGAATGTTTAAAACAGTCATTTTCAATATTGTGTTGTCAAAGATAAGAAACAATTATTTGTGAGAGAAAATTAAGCAGTTCGGAAAAAGCTATAAACA